>NC_054480.1:97927356-98227356 GCF_017639515.1 Carcharodon carcharias
CGCACAGTAGCAGCAATGTGTACCATCTACAAGATGCACTGCAGGAATTCACCAATGCTCCTTAGACAGCACCTTCCAAACCCACGACCGCTACCATCCCGAAGGACAAGGGCAGCAGATAGATGGGAACACCGCCACCTGGAAGTTCCCCTCCAAGTCACTCACCATACTGTGGGTGTACCTACACCACATGGACTGCAGTGGTTCAAGAAGGCAGCTCACCACCACCTTCTCATGGGCAACTAGGGATGGGCAACAAATGCTGGCCCAGCCAGTGAAGCCTAAGTCCCATGAATGAATTTTAAAAAAGGATTGGGATGTAGGCCTAGAGAAAGCCATGAAAGAATTTGTAAATAGGGTGAAGATTTTTATTTTGTGCATCATGAAATGGAACCAACTGAAGTTATTGAGATTTCATGCAGCACATGGTGTTGGGTTTGCAGGTCTGAATGAGTTGGAATACATGGGAGAAGCTGATGAAATCATAGGAGAAATTAAATCTAGAAGTAACAATTTTATAGAGTCACTGTTGCAGAGGTGAATGTAAGCTGCCCTTGTGCTTGAATAAATATGGGATCAAAACAGATTCTAACTTTGGACCCTGGTACATAGTGAGTTTCTGGCTGTGGAACTAACTTTGGGGAAAAGGTACTGTGTTTTTGCACAGAGGCCAATTTAAGATGGAGGCAGTCCAGTTTGTCCTTTTTGTTTAAAGTAGTGTTCTTCATTGCACGGCCCACGAGCCAGTGGCAGCTACCACCAACATGAAGTGCGATTCCCCAACCAGTGCTATAGTGCTGCTCCAGCATCTCCAACCAGGGCCCGGAGAGCAGATTGCGGTGGAGCAGAGGCATGAGGCCCGGAGAGGAGGGGCTGGCTGTGAGGTCGGCAGGGGGGTAAGTCCCTGCGAAGCGGAGCCCCAGGTTATGGGGTGGGGGAAGACTGAGTGTGTGTGTTGGAGTGAGAGAGAGCGAGTATGTGTGGGAGATCCAGGAAACCGACCCATTCGTTGAGGAGTGAGCCATCACCCACGGAGGTGCCACCTGGCATTTCGATGCAATTAGTTACTGAAAATGTTCAAGGGGCAGTTGCCATTACAGCAGGATGTGATGTACTTGAGTGCGCCATTATCTCCCCAAGAAAGAGAAGCTCTTTCTGCAGGTAAATCCCTCAACCCAGCACTGAGGCTCAGTCAAATCAGTCTACTTCAAGCCTGCATTATCTCCCCCCCCCACCCCCCCCAGAAAGAACAAATATATTCTGCTTTTCAATTAATGTCCCTTCATCCTTTATGTTATCACAAGCAGGAATGAATCAGACCTCTATTAAAGTAGTTGATATGCCTCTCATATTGCTTTTTTTTTTGCTAAAATGGCCCTTGCTTGAAAAATTGTTTAGAGTGATGGCAGTTTTGATGTTGGTCAGCTAACAGAATCATTTAAAATATCAAAGAGCACTGCAGCAATGGAGATGTTCAGCTGCTTTCTGCATTCTTTGACAATGGGGAAATTTGTGTTGAATGTATGTTAGTCGATAATTTTTTCTGTTAAATGATGCTTTTGTTTCAATAATTGGTGTTGCTTTGTTTTTGTAGTTAACTGGAAATCTATTTTCCCCTAACAGGGAACGTGAGAAGTGGGAGAGAGAGCGTATGCGAGAACGCGAAGAGCGGGAGCTGCTCCAGCGGGAGAGGGAGCGGCTTGAAATTGAAAGGAAGCGTCTTGAGAGGGAACGGCTAGAACGAGAAAGGCTAGAACGGGAGAGAATCAGAATAGAGCAGGTAAAACAAGGGCCAGGAAAGATATCAATTGTTAATTCATTCAAGGTGATGCTTTTAAAAAAAAGACAAATCTAGGGGTACACTTTCATCTATTTTTGTTTTAATAAGAGATATAGAAACACCCATCTAGTTGCATTTTGTGGCCTTTTAACCATCGTGACCAACTCCAACTATGATAGTTTAATATAAGAAATATGGAAAGGTATATGGTCCATATTGTTCAGTTCAAATAGAAATGATCGGTAGATTACATTTAGAATAAAATTAAGCTTTCTTTCCTCTATTATCTGCCATATAACCCTAAAATGTCTTCCTTTTGCACAGGAGAGGAGGCGAGAACAGGAGCGAATTAATAGAGAGAAAGAAGAACTCCGACGTCAGCAGGAGCAAATGCGCTATGAGCATGAACGTCGTGGTGGTATTAAAAGACCATATGATAGTGATAGGTAAATGTTTAATCTGTAATGCCACACACTGCCCTTTGCCTACTTGCTATTGTGTATAAACCTAAAAATGTTTTTCATCTTCCTCTTCTAGACGAGACGATCAGTACTGGCCTGATCAGAAACGTATAGCCCTTGACAGTGACAGCAGGTATGGCAGTCATGGATCAGACTTTGGCCGCCCAGAAAGGTTCAATGACTTTGATCACCGTGATCGAGGTCGGGGGTTTCCAGATATGCAGGTGGACAGGTGAGTTGCAGTTCAGTGTAGATTGTGATGCTTGTTGAGACTGGGCAAATTAAGGGTGGAAGTGAATTATGCTTGCACATCCTCCTTGGATTTAACACTTAGAGCACTGGTTGTTATGGGTATTTACAATTTGAGAATTCTACATCTGCAGTGGAGTTAAATTAGTGAATTATACAAATACACAAATAAGAAACTATGAAACTTCATTATCTTGATGAATAAACCTGCAAGAATGGTGCCAGGGGAAGTGGAAACTCAGCTTTTCCCACAAAGCACATTATTGTGGTTTCGAATGCTTCCAGCTTTTTGGCTAAAAATTAAGAAACCTCAAGTTAAGTTTTTAACTTCAGGTTTGTTTACACAGTTGACTTTTAAAATATTCACTTACTAAAATGTGTTTGGTTGCATGTCTGTAATTCACCTGATTGTCAGAATCTTCCCTAAAGTTACTGGTGTCAAGTATTAATTGTGGGAAAACTGTTGACTGAAACAAGTTTGTTGATGTTAGTGAAAAATCCTAAAGCTTAAAATAACTTAGATACAATTTCTTGGGAGACATTGGACATACCAGAAAATAATAGTAAGTTAAAGCTTTTATCATTATTTATTCAAATGGGTGCCTGACATCAGCCTAACTGTTAATTTATAAATTGCTTAATTATGATTAAAATTTAAAGGATTCTAGTGATGAGAAATGCAACGTTTTGCATTTCTTCTCATGTATCATACCATGCTGAGATAAGATACAGTATGAGTTCAATATAATGCGTTTTCCTACTCTGCCCTAAATCCAAATTTGCAACCACCAGTTGCCACCCATCATCTTCCACCACAGTCAGCTTTGCAGTTCTGTTTGAGCCATCAGTTGATAAATTGTTTTAATTAAACCTGAGCTAGAGTGACTGCCAGAGATTCTTTCTACTTGAGATTTTTTTTGCAGGTGGTAGAAAGGGGACACAATTATCATGTCAGTCGGGATTGTCTTGGGGCCCAGGTGCAAGATAAAATAGTGTTCCAGTCCTAAGATCTGTGTATTAAGGTGTCGATCTTGCTTGGGTTTTTGCATTATGCTTTGTTTCCACTGGCCTTAATGAATGTTTACACAAGTGAAAGTGAGTTTGGTCATATTGTTGCTTAACATCATCTTTCTCTCCCTTCTAGGCGAATGGATCGGTTTGACCGCAGAGATAGTGGCCCACCACGTCGGGATGAAGGGCCATTTGGAGGAAGATTTGACAAGAGGCTTGAAGGATTCCACGATAGACGAGGTGGCAGTCGGGGCCGTGATATTGTTATGAAATCAGGTAGAGACCACGATAGACACCTTGATCATGGCTCTCACCGCAACCACAGTCCTCGGCGCGAATCTCCACGAAGAGGGCCGCCACGTGGCAACTGGAAACCTGAGCGGATGCCAGACAGGCGTGATTCTGGGTATGAATTAAATTCTTAAAACCAGAAAAGATCTCAGAAATGTTATGTTCTTATGAACACTGGGATTTCTCAGGGTGGGAGAGGAAGAATTAAACACATGTAGAGATGTCACATGGGTCTGTTGAAATTTAGCATAATCTCTTAGGTGATAACCTGAAAATGACAACAGCTTTTTATTGAGTTTTTTTGATCTGTCCCAGCATTAGTCATTGTAACAATTGGGGTGAATGATGCACTAGGTTGTATTGTCTGATGAGTAGGATGAGCATTGATAGGTCTGATTACCGTTTCTGCATTTTTGAAATGCAATGAATGCAGTGGAATTAGATTCTAATGATGCTTCAGCTGAGTATGAATGCATTTTCCTACTGTAAATTGCTTCTATGCAGTCTATAAAAGTTTTACAAGTTGCTGTAGGATGCGCATGACCATTGCAGGAATCTCTTTGGTTTGCATTTAAATATCTGGAATGGCATGGAAAATGAACGAGTTGAGATGTGTAATGCAAGACAGAAAGCCAACTTTGCTGTTAAAACATTGAAAAGTTTACAAGAGAGAATGAGACGCTTAGTGCTTAAAAAGCTCTCCAATGCTTTTGAACTTCAGATTCAGTTGTTCAGCTGGAAAAGTGACCAATCTAAAATTAGCTGGAATCCTTCAACAAACTTTATGTGGCATAATCTGGTATGGCCTAGCTGTTTACATTGAGCATGAATGAGTGAGCACTTTTAAGAATTTTTATCTGGTCTACAAAGGATAGCACAGCAACAGATCGTATGGCTCAATCAGTCCATGCTGGTGCTTATGCACCACTCAAGCCTCCTATCTTTCCTCATCTAAATCTATCATTGTAACCCTCTGTTCCCTTCTCCTTCATATACTTGTCCAGCTTCCCCTTAAATGCATCGATACTATTCACTTAGCCACTCCAAATTCTCCTTCCAGTTCCAAATTCTCACCATTCTTTGAGTCAAAAAGCTTTCTCTGAATTCCCTATTGAATTTCTTGGTGATTCTATTAATATGTAATTGAAAATGAGTTGCTGTTGGATGCCATGCTGGTGCAAATCCTTTATCTTAATGGTGCTCTGTCGAGGTGTTTAACAGAACTTGAAATTATCCTTTAGGCCATTTAATAGAGTGGCAATCAAGTTTTCCAGTCTGTCTCAAGTGCTTACAGCTGGAAGAGGAAACCCTATCAAGACAGTCCACTGTAGTCATACTACCTAACAAAAGTCACAGTAGTTGAATGAAATATTTAAATAGTATTTTGGAAATTGATTTGCTAATGTGTATAGTATGTGTTTCTAGTTATGGCATTCTGAATGCTTATATTAATTTAATGATGTTGTGTTCCTTTCTTTCACAGTTCTCGAGGCATGATTGGTGATAGAGATGGACAGGTAACATATTTCACTTGCATGAATTTATTAGTTACGTATATGGATTTGGAACTATGGGATTGTCATTTTCAGATCTTAACCGAGGATTGTTGTATCTCTCCTAGCAAGACAAATCCAACCTGGCCAATTACCGCCACATCAGCCTACTCTCAATCATTAAAGTAATGGAAGGGGCTATCAACATTCCTATCAGGCGGCACTTGCTTAGCAATAACCTGCTCACTGATGCCCAGTTTGGGTTCTGCCAGGCCCATTCAGCTCCTGACCTCATTACAGCCTTGGTTCAAACATGGACAAAAGAGCTGAACTCCCAAGATGAAGTGAGAGTGACTGCCCTTGACATAAAGGCAGCATTTGACTGAATGTGGCATTAAGGAGCCCTAGCAAAACTGGAGTCACTGGGAATCAGGGTGAAAACTCTGCGGGTTAGAGTCATACCTAGCACAAAGGAAGATGGTTGTGGTTGCTGGAGGTCAGTTATCTTAATTCCAGGACATCGCTGCAGGAGTTCCTTAAGGTAGTGTCCTAGGCCCAGCCTGCTTCAGCAATGACCTTCCTTCCATCATAAAGTCAGAAGTGGGGATGTTCACTGATGATTGCACAATGGGCAGCACCATTTCTGACTCTCAAGACACTGAAGCAGCCCATGTCCAAATGCAGCAAGACCTGGGCACTATGCAGGCTTAGGCTGACAAGTGGCAAGTAACATTTGCACAACACAAGTGTCATACAATGACCATCTCCAACAAGAGAGAATCCAACTGTTGCCCCTTGATGTTCAATGGCATTATTATCACTGAATCCGCCACTATCAACATGCTGAGGGTTACCATTGACTAGAAACTGAACTGGATTAGCCATATAAATACTGTGGATACAAGAGAAGGTCAGAGGCTAGGAATCGTGTGACAAGTAACTCTACTCCTGACTCCCCAAAGCCTGTCCACCATCTACAAGGCACAAGTCAGGAGTGTGATGGAATACTCCCTGGATGAATGCAGCTCCCACAACACTGAAGAAGCTTGACACCGTCCAGGACAAAGCAACCCACTTGAGTGGCACCACATCCCTCCACCGCCGATGCACAGTAGCAGCAGTGTGCAGCATCTACAAGATGCACTGCAGGAATTCACCAAGACGCCTTAGACAGCACCTTCCAAACCCATGACCACTACCACCTAGAAGGACAAGGGCAGCAGATACCACCATCTGGAGGTTCCCCTCCAAGTAACTCTCCACCCTTTCTTGGAAATATATCACTGTTCCTTCACTGTCGCTGGGTGAAAATCCTGGAACTCCCTAACCGCACTCTGGGTGCACATACACCACAGGGACTGCAGCGGTTCAAGAAGGCCAGCTCACCACCATCTTCTCAAGGGCCACTAGAGGTGGGCAATAAATGCTCGCCCAGTCAGCGAAGCCCACATCCCATGAACAAATTTAAAAATAAATAAATATATGATCAGAAGGATATTTGATGGCTTTCAGTTACAGAGAATGAGATCTGTTACTGAACATCACGCAAGGGTGGGAAGATCAGATTCATGTTGAAGGCACCACATTGCTGAAGCCCCTCAGATGAGGGTCCTGCTGGAATTAATAGGCACATGGCATTGAACCTGTCAGAAGCATTCATATTGCAATGCTGCCCTCTGTAGGTCTTTCATAACCCTGAAGGCACATGCCACCTAGGGAAAATGAGAGAAATCATAGACTTGGGGTAAAGGTTCTAAAAGCAACACTTAAAAGGACAGGTTTAAGGACACATTTTTGCAACACCTGCCCCTTTACTTCCCCTCTCCTCACCGTCCAAGGGCCCAAACACTCATTTCAAGTGAAGCAGCATTTCACTTGCACTTCCCTCAACTTAGTCTACTGCATTCGTTGCTCCCAGTGCGGTTTCCTCTACTTTGGAGAGACCAAATGCAGACTGGGTGACCGCTTTGCAGAACACCTGCAAAGTGTGTCCGCAAGCATTACCCTGACCTCCCTGTCGCTTGCCATTTCAACACTCCACCCTGCTCTCGTGCCCACATGTCTGTCCTTGGCTTGCTGCATTGTTCCAGTGAAGCTCAACACAAACTGGAGGAACAGCACCTCATCTTCTGACTAGGCAGTATACAGCTTTCTGGACTGAATATTGAGTTCAATAATTTTAGATCATGAGCTCTCTCCTCCATCCCCACCCCCTTTCCGATTTTCCCCCTCTTTGTTTTTTCCAATAATTTATATAGATTTTTCTTTTCCCACCTATTTCCATTATTTTTAAATGTATTTCCATCCATTGTTTTATCTCTACCTTTTAGCCTTTTTTGATTCCTTTACCCCACCCCACCAGGGCTATCTGTACCTTGCTCGTCCTGTTTTCTACCTTTAATTAGCACATTCCTTTAGATAATATCACCACCTTCAACGTCTCTTTGTCTTTTTGTCTGTGACATCTTTTGGTTATCTCCACTGATCACTGGCCCTCTATCCAGCTCTTCTTGTCGTCGTCCCCCCCCCTTCCTTAAACCAGCTTATATTTCACTTCTCTTCTACTTATACTTAGTTCTGTTGAAGAGTCATGCGGACTCCAAACTTTAACTGTGCTCCTCTCCACAGATGCTGCCAGACCTGAGTTTTTCCAGATATTTTTGTTTGTTTTTGGATTTCCAGCATCTGCAGCTTTTTGCTTTTATCTTAGTGAGTCATGAGCCTTGTTTTTAATAGAAGTAGGATGCAAGGTGGAGGAAAAGCACAAACGTATTTGGAATTTTAAAGGAGCAAGAAAGAGGGTTCAGAAGAGCACTAACCATTCTGATATTGATAAAATTGGAGAACCGCAAAATGAAACAGTCAACATGTACTTGTCCAGGTTTCATCACTGAGCAGTAATCTGTTTCATTATCCCAATATGGGAACTATGTTAAAAACTGTTGTTGATCGCAACAATAATTTGAAAGGAATATATGGAAAAATTAAAGCATTAAATGAGTAATCTTTCTACATAGTTTCTTTAAGCAAACTTAAAATATTTGTATTATGTCTGTTCAGCATTATCCTGATGGAAGGCATGGAGGACCAGAACGCCACAACCGCGATTCAGGGTCACAGCGAGAGGGTTGGGGCGGGTCTGGTGGTGGCTATGGACCAGACATGAAACGTGTAGGAGACAACAGAGGAGGAATTATTCCTCGCCAATCAAGGTAAGTATTTGATAAAACTGCAAGAACAGGTTGAACTTAAGTCTAGAATTAGAGGAAAGAAGGACTGAGGCAAGGTATAAGAGTGGTGAATGTTGGAGATAGGCAGTTTATTGAGGACAGAATATTTTGGGTTATAGGGAGCTAAAGTCAGGAGGCAAAGTTTGGAGTGATATGTAAGTCATTATTCATGCATGCTGATGGTGAATTTGGAGGAATCATGGAGGAGCTTTTTGATTTATTTTGAATTGGGAGATGACCCAAGCAAGTATAAGGATTTCAGCTGAGGTAGGTGAACAGGCTATTCCTTTAAACCTATTCAGCTGTTAATTTAGATTGACTAATCTGTACCTCAACTCCATTCACCCACCTTTCTTTGGTATCCTTTGATACCCTGGCATAACAAAAATTTATCAACCTCAGTCTTGAAAAGTTCTATTTGACTCAGCATTCAGAACCTTTTAGAAGGTACAGGTTCCAGATTTCCCTAGACTAGATTAAGTGCTATGATGTAAAGCAAGAAGAGACAGTTTTGGAGCACAACACCAGTGTAGACCTGTTGGGTGAATGGTCAATTTTTGAGCTGTAAAATTCAATTCTATAGATCCCTTAATCATTCTAACATCTTGATTAGATATCCCTTTAATCAACACAAGAGAATATTAACCAAGCTTTTGCAACCTGTTAATTTAACCCTGGTATCATTCTGTTGCAGAGGCGGAAGTAATCATTTTGATGATCAGGATATTTTTGAATGGGCAGTTAGAGAGGGAGATGAAATATGGTGACAGTATAGAATCTTTGACCAAAATCAGTGCCTTTGGTATCTCCAGTGTTCACTTCAAGGAAATTCTGGTTATTGTGTATTTGAGAGGGAAAGATGTAGTACTGGATATTGTACATATTAAAGACACTCCTGTGCCCATGGTTCATGTAGCTGATGGGCATTGTATAACAAAGAAGCTTGAAGGCCAGTGTGTGAAATTTTAGGGTGTAATGCAGGAGGATGAGTATGTTTGGGGGAGTCGTTGCGACAGGAATTCCATTGTTGCTGCACTGGCTCACTAGGGCAAATGAGTGGAGCCACGTAAAAGCATACCTACAAAAATGGTAAGTGATTAGAGAAGGTAGAGACGAATGGCAAAAAAAGACAGGTAATCATGTTTCACAGGAGATACTGATCACGGGTGCTTGTTTTATGGATGGGTGCAAATCAATAGGGAGTTGCGGGAGAGATGAACAGCAGAGACATGTTTAATATCCTTAGGAAGATAGGAACAGGTGTAGACCATTCAACCCATCAGGCCTGAGTCGCCATAGGTCACATGACTCCAGGATGGTATGTTGCCTCCCTGGTGCCAGGGTCAAGGATGTCACTGAACAGCTGCAGGGCATTCTAAAGGGGGAGCACAAACAGACAAAGATCATGGTACATATTGGTGCCAACGACAAAGCTAGAAAGAGAGGTCCTGCAAGCAGAATTTAGGGAGCTGGGAAGCAGATTTAAAAAACAGGACCTCAAAGGTAGTAATCTGTGGATTACTTCTGGTGCCACGCGCTAGTGAGTATAGAAATAGATTAGTCCAATGAATGCGTGGCTGGAGAGATGGTGCAGGAGGGAGGGCTTTAGATTTCTGGGACATTGGGACTGTTTCTGGGGGTGGTGGGACCTGTACAAGGCGAACAGGTTGCACCTGAACCAGAATAGGACCAACATCCTTGCGGGCAGGTTTGCTAGTACCGGTGAGGGGGTGGGGGAATGTTTAAACTAACTTGGCAGAGGAATGGGATCCTGAGAGGAGGTTCAGCAGGCACAGCTAAAATTAGAAAAGAGAGCAAGTGAGTCTGGAAGGCATAGAAATTATAGACCAGTTAAGGCACAAGGGAGTTTGGCAGGGTTGGATGGTGTTTATTTTAATGCAAGGAGTCTGACAAATAAGGCAGAGGAGTTGAGGGCACAAATCAACACATGGAAGTATGATGTCATTGCTGTCACAGAGGCATGGTTGAGAGAAGGGCAGGATTGGCAGCTCAATATTCCAGGATATAGGGTCTTCAGGCAAGACAGGAAAGGAGATAAAAGAGGAGGGGGTATTGCAATATTGATCAAGGAATCAATTACAGCAGTAAGAAGGGATGACATCTTAGAAGGTTCCTCAAATGAAGCCATATGGGTAGAACTTAAAAACAAAAAAGGAGCTGGGAGTGTACTATAGGCCCCAGACAATCAAAGCGAAATAAAAGAGCAGATATGTAGGCAAATTTCAGGGAAGTGTAAAAGTAATAGTGGGGGATTTCAACCTCCCCAACCTTAACTGGGTTAGTCATACTGTGATAGGTTTAGAGGGAGCGGAATTCTTAAAATGCATCCAGGAGAGCTTTTTAAGCCAGTACATAGAAGGCCCTACAAGAGAGGAGCAGTCCTGGACTTAATTTTAGGGAATGAAGTCTGGCAAATAGTAGAGGTATCAGTGGGGGAACATTTTGCAGATAGTGATCATAACTCTGTTAGATTTAAGGATGATTTGGAAAAGGACAAGGATGGGCCAGAAATCAGAGTTCTAAACTGGGGGAGGGCCAATTTTAATAAGATCAGATATGATTTGGCCAGAGTGGAAAGGGAACAGCTATTTTTAGGTAAATCTGTCAGAGCAGTGGGACTCATTCAAGAAGGAAATAGGGAGAGTACAGGGCCAACATATTCCAGTAAAGATAAAGGGTGAGGCCAACAAATCTGGGGAACCTGGATTGGATAAAGAGAAAAGGGGAAGCTTATGGCAGATACCAAGGGCTGAAAACAATGGAATCCCTAGAGGAGTATACAATGTGAAGGGGGATCTTAAAAAATGAAATTAGGAGAGCAAAAAGGGGCATGAAAAAACATTGGCAGGTAAAATAAAGGAAAATCCAAAGTTATTTTACAAGTACATTGAGTAAGAGAATAACTAGGGAAAGAGTAGGGCCCATTAAGGGCAATAGTGGTAATTTGTGTGTGGAGCCAGAAGGAGGTTGGTAGGGTTCTAAATTAATACTTTGTGTCGATGTTCACAAGGGTGAGAGGGATGACATGGGTATGGAAATCAGGCAGAAGGACTGTGATATAATTATATACATTAGCATAGAAAGGGAGGAGGTTCTAAGTGGTCTGGCAGGCTTAAAAGTAGATAAATCTCCAGAAACAGATGAAATGTATCCCAGGCTGTTGAGTGACGTAAGGGAGGAGATAGCAGGGGCGCTGGCAAAAATTTTCAATATCTCTTAGGCTACAGGAGAGGTGCCAGAGGACTTGAGGACAGCCAATGCGGTTCCATAATTCAAGAAGGTAGGAAAGGATAAACCAGGGAACTACGGGCCAGTCAGTCTAACCTCAGTGGTGGGGAAACTATTGAAAGCAATTCTGAGGGACAGAATTAATCTACACTTGGAGAAGCAGGGGTTAATCAAGGACAGTCAGCATGGTTTTGTTAAGGGGAGGTCATGTCTGACCAATTTGATTGAATTTTTCAAAGAGGTGACCAGGTGTGTAGATGAGGGCAATGCATGTGACGTAGTCTACTTGGACTTCAGCAAGGCTTTTGACAAAGTCACACATGGGAGACTGATGACGAAAGTAAGAGCCTATGAGATCCAAGGCAAATTGGATCCAGAATTGGCTGAGCGGCTGGAAGCAGAGGGTGATTGTTGAGGGGTGTTTTTGTGACTGGATGCCTGTATCCAGTGGGGTTCCACAGGGATCGGTGTTGGGTCCCTTGCTGTTTGTAGTATATATAAGACTTGAATGTAGGAGGGTTGATCAGCAAGTTGGCGAATGACACAAAAATTGGTGGGGTGGTAAATAGTGAGGAGGATAGCCTTAGATTACAAGAGGATATAGAAGGGCTGCCAAGATGGGCTGATCAATGGCAAATGGAATTTAATCCGGGCATGTGTAAGGTGATGCACTCGGGCAGGACAAACAAGGCACAGGAATACACGATGAATGGTAGGACCATGGGAAGTACCAAGGATCAGAGAGACTTTAGTGTGCATGTCCGCCGTTCCCTTAAGGTAGCAGGACAGTTAGATAAGGTGGTTAATAAGGCATATGGGATACTTGCCTTTATTAGCCGAGGCATAGAATATAAGAGCAGGCAGGTTATGCTGGAACTGTATAAAATGCTGGTTAGGCCACAACTAGAGTATTGCGTGCAGTTCTGGAATCCGTATTATAGGAAGGATGTGATTGCACTAGAGAGAGTGTAGATGAGATTTACCAGGATGTTGCCTGGGCTGGAGATTTTTAGTTATGAGGAGAGATTGGATAGACTGGGGTTACTTTCCTTGGAGCAGAGGAGATTGAGGGGACACATGATTGAGGTGTATAAAATTATGAGGGGTAGACAGGAAGGAACTTTCCCCCTTGGTGGAGTGATTAGTAACCAGGGGGCATAGATTTAAGGTAAGGGACAGGAGCTTTAGAGGGGATGTGAGGAAGAATTTTTTCACCCAGAGGGTGATGGGAATCTGAAACTCACTGCCTGAAAGGGTGGCAGAGGCAGAAACCCTCAACATTTAAGAAGTATTTGGATGTGCACTTGTGATGCCATGGCATACAAGGCTATGGGCCTCGTGCTGGAAAATGGGATTAGAATAGTTAAGTACTTGTTTGATTGGCGCAGGCTCGATAGGCCGAAGGGCCTTTTTCTGTGCTGTAGACCTCTATGACACTGGCTAGGCCAGCATTTATCGCCTATCCCTAATTGCCCTTGAGAAGGTGATGATGAGCTGTCAACTTGCAATGCTGCAGTATATGTAGTGTAGGTACATCCACAGTGTGTTAGGTAGTTCCAGGATTTTGATCATGGCTGATCATCCACTTCAATGCTTTTCTCCCACGCTATCCCCACACTCCTTTATGTCATTGGTATTTAAAAATCATCTGTCAATCTCTGCTTTAAACATACTCAATGACTGAGCTTCCGTCGCCCTCTGGGATAGAGAATTCCAAAGATTCATAACCCTCTGAGTAAAAAAAAACTCTCACCTCAGCCCTAAGTAGCTTCCCCTCAGTTTGAAATTGTCACCTGGTTCTGGACTCCTCAGCCAGAGGGAACATCTTACCTTCATCTACCATGTCTGTCCTTTTAAGTATTTTGTAGGTTTCAATTAGATCACTTCTCATTCTTCAAAACTAGAGAATACAGGCCCAGTTTCCCCAATCTCGCTTCTTTGGCAGTCCTGCCATCCCGGGAACAAGTTCGGTGAATCTTCGTTGCATTCCTTGTATGGCAATATCCTTCCTAAGGTAAGGGGACCAAAACTGCTCACAGCTCCAGGTGTGGTTTAACCACGGTTCTATTGAAGCAGGACCTTACTCCCCCTGTACTCAATTCCTCTTGTGATAAAGGCTAATATACCATTAGCCTTGCAATTGCTTGTTGCACCTGCATGTTAGCTTGCAGCTCCAGCAACACTCAAGAAGCTTGACACCACCTAGGACAAAGCAACCTGCTTGATTGGCACCCCATCCAAAAACTTTCACTCCCTGCACAGTGGCAGCAGTTTGTACCATCTACAAGGTGCACTGCAGGAACTCACCAAAGCTCCTTAGCACCTTCCAAACCCACAACTGCTACCATCTAGAATGGCAAGGGCAGCAGACACGGGAACACCACCAGCTGGAAGTTCCTTCCATTCCGCACGCCATCCTGACTTGGAAATATGTCACCGTTACTTCACTGCCGCTGAGTCAAAATCCCTCGAACTCCCTTCCTAACAGCATTGTGAGTGTACCTATACCACATGGACTGCAGCAGTTCAAGAAGGTGATTCAACACCACTTAAGGGCAATTAGGGGAAAGGCAATAAATGCTGGTCTAGCCAGTGACGCCTACATCCCATGAGCGAATTAAAGTGACTTTTGTACACCCAGGTCCTTTATTTACATCTGCACTTTCTAATCTCTTAGCATTTAAGCAATACCCTTCACATCTGTTCCTCCCACCAAAGTGGATAACCTCACATTTTTCCACATTATGTTCCATCTGCCATGTTCTTGCCCACTCACTAAATCTGTCCAAATCCCCTTGAAGCCACTTTTCATTTCTGTCCCAACACGCATTTCACCTAGCTTTGTGTCACCCGTGAACTTGGAAATATTACATTTGGCCACCACATCCAAATCATTGATATATATTGTGAACAGCTGGGGCCCCAGTACTAATCCTTGCAGTACCCCACTAGTCACAGCTGCCTGCCAACATGAAAATGATCCATTTATTCCTACTATTTTCTGCCTGTCAACCAATCCTTAATCCATGCCAGTATATTACCTCCTATCCCATGTGCTTTCATTTTGCTAATCAACTGTAATGCTTTATCAAAAGCTTTCTGAAAATCCAAGTGTACCATGTCCACCGACTCGACTCCCCTTTATCAGTTCTGTTAGTAACATCCTCAAAAGACTTACAGGTTCGTCAAACATGATTTCCCATTCATAAATCATGTTGACTGTGCCCAATCGGATCATTATTATCCAAGTGTCCATTTATCACATCCTTTTAGAATAGATTATATAATTTCCCTGCTACTGATGTTAGGCTGACAGATCTGTGGTTCCCTGTTTTCTCTCTCCCTACCTTCTTAAATAGCAGGGTGACATTTGGAGAGGAAGGAGGTTGGAAATGGGGCAGTCAGCAGAGAAGATTAGCTGAGGATGGACTTTTTGGCGAGGTGACATTGGAGATATCCAAGGAAAAAAAGGCCCATTTACAATCGTAGGAAGCAAGGAAAGGCAGCTGATTAGGAATTTGGTAGGTGAATGATTGAGCGCTCAACTGAGTCTCATAAAGGAGATGAGTTTAGAGATTGCTGTAGCAGGGATGAAGAACTAGTGAGTATAGAGGGTTAAGGGAAGAACACGTAAAGCAGTACGTGAGTGAAATTATGGAGGGGTTAAGTTCATGCATAAAACTAAGAGTGATGTAGTGGCACAGAAATAGAATTGAATTATAGTCCCCCTTCCTGCCCCTTGCATATCTCTTGGAAATATCTTTAGATGTTGTCTCACTGGCTCATTTACATTGTAAAATATTACTTTTGCTTGTACAGAGATGGTAGGGATTGGAATAGTGACCATGGACGGAAGATGGAAGGCCATCCAGAACGCTCTTGGCAGGGTAACTTGGAAGCAGGAATGATGGGAAGAGATCCTGATCGTTGGCAAGGTAACCTTTTAGGACAGAGAAGTTTGTAATGAAAAGTCAGTGGTCTTTTTTTTTAAAGATTCCAATCATGATTGATTAGCCTGGTCATTCTTGAGCTTGTGATCAAGATCACCATTTTACCTTTATTTATTTCCAAATGCTTTTCTCAACATTTCATCTAGATCACTGATAACCAAATAATTGCAAGTTGCTGGCTAATCATTTTACACTTACAGCAGTTGTTTTCAGGTAATATGAGCTAAGCATGGCTTATTTTTTGAAGTAATTTTGCGGCAAGACTAGATCTTTGCCAGCCTTAAGTTAACTAGTAAGTTGTGTACTTTTAACTGGAGTGTCCAATTTTGCAACCATAGTCAAAATCTAAATTGTTTGCCTGACAGTCCAGGTTTAATGTCACAGTTGTCTATTTGAAATAGCTTTTTGTTTTAGAATTACAAGTTTTCTAAACTTGATCAAAAATTAAACCTGTTTGTTTTAGCATATCTTGTGTATGGTGCATGTCAAACTTCAAATATTCCCATTGTGGAAGAAACATTCAAAAAAATCTGTTCTTGCTGCCTCACCACACCTCCCCCAGTCTTCTGTGAAACCTACCAACTGACATGAGAGATCCACGTTTTTTTTAAGAGGTAGCATTAAACAAGCAGTGTACATTGCATGTCAGCCATAGCTCATTCAGTACACTTTTGCCTCTGAGTCACAAGGTTCTGGGTTCAAGTCCTACTCTAGGAATTGAGCACAAAAATCAAAGCTGTCCAGCGCAGTACTGAGGGAGTGCAGCAATTTCGATGATTTTTTGAATGAGAAATTAAACCTGTCTGCCGCCTCCAGTGGGTGTAAAAGATTCCATGGCACCTGCAAGTGCAGGTGAAATGTTGGACTTAAAGAGCAACCGTATGATTGTGTAGCACTGTGGGATCACTCTTTGCTTATCCATTTGCATGGCATGATTTATGGTGGGATCCATCCCATGATCTCTTCATAGTGTACTCCATGCAAAATCAAATCACTGCCCCAAACCATTGACTGGCCTGCATCCTCCATAGGCCTGCTTCACTGATGTGGGCAGCACAAAGAATAATTGGTTATTCTCAGTTTAAAATGATAAGGATATTCTGTACTTTGTATCAGACCATATAACTCTATTGATGGGATGGAAGATTGCTGTAGTGTTGAAATTTCTTAATTTTGATATCCTAAATTTTAATTTTTTTTCCCCTGGCTTTTTGTTGGAAGCAGATTTGAAATCTTGCTTTTGTATTTGCTACATGCACAAACTGTTCTTGAGCACTAATGTATCAACCATGTAACAAATACTTGTTATAATTAGGGACTTTTTGTACTTTTTTTTTTAGTTCAACTGAAGATCCATGTGTGCAGTTTTACATCCCATAAACTACCGCAACTCAAATTTAGATTTTAAATAGTAGGCAGTTCCTCATGGCAGATTTAAAAGGGAAAAAAAAGTTTGATAATTGCAATCAGTAATTTAATCCCTTCAGGTTCAATACATTCACAGTGAGTACAGTACCTGTTTAAAATATATTCCACCAAATATACCACTGAAAAAGAGTAGGTAACGTGAGTGTTGGCCCTTATAGAGTGAGAATGGGGAGTTAATAGTAGATAAATCTTCTTAGATGATTGGAAAATGGTGCTTTTAAACTGGTAAAGTGGGTATATCTAACTCTTGATTAAAAAGCTATTTATAATTTTAATTTATCTAGCACCTATTATATTCCCAAGACATCCCACAGCATTTTACACCAGGGTGTTAATTTTGAAGTGCAGTCACGATATTTAGGCAAATGTAACCGATTGCACACAAGAAGTGTTAAGAATCATTTTAGTCAGGACACTGGGAGACCTCTCCTCTGTAGTGCCATGAGATTTTTTTTACACCAGACTGAGCACACAGGCACTGTATTGGTTCATCTCTCTGAAAGGTGCCATCCCCAGCAAAGCAGATCTTTCTCACTGCTCTCTCTAGCTGCCTGGTTCAAGCAATGGTGCTAAAACCCAAATGGCTTTAAAGTTTGGAACTGCATTAGCCTTTACAGCTCAATGACTTTGCATTGTCATAAGTTTTAGGACACTGAACTTCACCCTCCTGTTAGATTGGGGTTGGAAGCTTTTGAGATGATGCTTTGGTTCTAATTTACTTTCATGCTGTTGTGGAAGGCATTTTCCCTGGAAATACAAGTAACGGCAAGCAACTGGTACCCCCAATAAGGAATAAATTTGATAAAAGTTTTTGTTGAATTAATTTAGGATTTTTAAAATAAAAATAATCAGTCATAAATATTTTTTTTGCTGAAAATAACCGAGTATTCTGCTTTTGTAGGAGGGGATAGGGGCATACCTGCCCCGTCTGGGCAAGGCCATATGATACAACGAGGAGGAATGCCTGGGTAAGAAGGAACATGTCTTAATAAGTGAAGAGTTTATCAGCCCTGCAACTGTTGGCTGCTGCTGAATCCTGCTGAGCACAAGTATAATTAAACAATATTTGATCAGGAGTTCTGAGTGCCCTTCCTAGTATTGTTCATAATTTGATTTAAAGGCAGAAATCACTTGGGTCTTGGTTTGGAACCAGTCCAGTTTAATGGGATGGAAGTAGGTTATTCTTTGGCTCTTGCAGGTCCTCAGTAAGTTTTTGGCAGTTCCTTGTGTGGACTTGCTGCATAAAACTCCATAATTTGGCACTAATTTGCCAGGCTGTGCTGAAAGGATTGTTGATAGGGCTACGATTAATCTATAGGCATCCATTGGTACAACTGTGTCCTATGTTCTGTTATTTTGAACCTGTGCTTGAATCAAGAAATCAAGAGAGGCACCATTCTCCAGAATGAACATATAGTCACCAAAAACCTTAAAATTGCAATTGTGAGATTTGTGCTGCTTCTATTCCATCTTTCTGAATTTAATTGGACCATACGCATCAGAATATTACATTGCACTACTCCTTTAAGTAATCTGATAGATATCAGCTGTAAATAAATCTAGAAATTGGTTAAATTTTGTGATATCTTCTCAGTAGAAGCCTCTGGCAAAAATTCAGTTTATTCATTCCCTATAAAGCAAATGCTTTAATTTAAATCGGACTTTCTTGAACTCCTTAATCAGATACTGTCTGCACGTATATGTACATCCATTAATATAAGCTGTCTTTTGTCTTCATTTCTTGGATCTTGTTCACAGTGCGAACTGCACATATCTGGTTTCCAAAAGCTAGCTATCATTTTTGTTTAGACCCAAGTATAAGCCATGTTTTCATTATGGCTAAAATGCCTGTGAAGCATGATTAGCTTTGTCCTGTGACTGACCTATAGTCTGTAATGCTTCCAGTATATTAGGGAGATTGTATTTGCAGAAGAAATATTGTGAAGAGCTTCATGTTTTCTTATGCAGTATCATTTTTCTGGGGAAATGTTTATTGGCATGGGGTGACGATTTAAAGCAGTTAATTATACCCTTTTTTATTTTTTAGTTAGCCACTTCTTTACAAACATTTTAAAAGCAGAAAACAATCTTGGGTTAATTTTCCATTTGTGACCTTACTTTATATCCATAAGGTTACATTTAACTTCTGCTTGAATGGTTTTGGCAGCTGTCTGGATGAATGGGTAAAACCTACATCCTGCAACTGAACATGAAGTTTATTTCGTAAATGAGGGTTACTTGGTAAGAATAAATTAAAATTGAATTATTTGATCATGGCTACTTTTGTGAAAAGGTTGATCCCAATCCTTCTCATTTTACCAGAGCAACTGAGTTCATTTGGCATTCTCGGAACAACTTGTGACTGATGTAAATATGCAGAATGGAGGTCAGTATAGTCTTCATTGCTGCTGGCATTAGTGAATGAAGTCAATGCCATTATCCATTCTGTTTTGCTCCACTTAGTGAGAAACAATTGACCAACTGCTCAAATGTACTTATTACAAAAATACCTGTATAGCAAAAGTAATTAAGCGATCATAGCATATGGTCAAGCATAATTATATTTGTGCTCATCAAGATTCAGCAAATTGAATTTTAAAACTGGTTTTTAAAGAAACAAGTTTAGAGAAGACACTTCTCAGTGATTGGGTGTGGATGCCGATGCCCCAGAGTGCTCTTTTTTGAGATCTCTTCTGTGTATATTGATGATTTAGATATAAGGCTAGAAGGAATGCTATCCAAATTAGAAGATGCTAAAGTAGGAACATAGCAAATAATTCTGAGGACTAGAGGAAGCTGCATTGAACATTGAAAAGATGATGGAATGGATTTTAAAAAAGATGCAGGTGTTGAGGTACCAGAGTGGGCATAACTCTATTCACTAGGATAATGCCTGGTATGGGGAAATATAAATAGGAGAGATCTGGAAAATTGGAACTGCTTTTGTTAGAATAGAGTGATTTTAAAAAGATGTTTATGAAAGAATGAAACAGCATATAAAGAAACATTGTTTCTAGTGTTTGAAGAGTCTAAGATGTAGATATAGGGTTAAAGGTACGAGAAACACAAGGCTATACTGGAGTTAGTAATTCAAATAGCCTATGTCAACGCTTAAGAATAAATTGGTTGAAAGCAAGGGGAATAAAAGGGAATGGGAACAGGTGGGGCATATTAGCAGAAAGGTCCACTGCTCATGTGAAGGGTAAACTCCATCATGAACTGGTTCATGCATTCTTTACATGACAGAGGCTCATTTCCTATAAAGGAAACACTTTTCCCCAGAGTAATTTTATGGCATTAAAAAGTTTCAGCTTCCAATCTGTTAATTTATGGTAAGATTTCATCCTTATCTCTGCTACCTGAAACTTAGAAAATGTTCTAATTTGATATTTGTCCATGTGGACCAGTAATATAAGTATTATTGGCACTGTTAAATATAGTGTTTGTCTTGTCCTATCGTTAGATGTTCTGTTGGCTATAGAGGTCTGATTTTTGTTAGGGCTCGCACCACTATTCTGTAGATTTACTTTGACTTGTGCATGTTCATTTCTTGGCATGTCCATCGGTACCGCTGAATTGAGACAATTATCCTTTTTCCACAGGCATGGAGGATTTGTACAAGGAGGGAACCAGGGGGTTGGTGGTCAACCAATGAACCGTACTGTCCAGATGATGGCAGGTGGTGGCATACAAGGATCGGGCAGCTTTGGTGACCAAGACAGAGTGCAGAGACTGTCCAACGATCCCCGCTTCCAACATCGCTACTAGCTCTTATTTCTATTAACTGATTTTAATGTAAAGGAAATCTTTAATAGTGGTGCGTAGTGCTAATCACAGTACCATGTTCTTGTGTATTTTTGTTTACTTCCTCTGAAACCAGAATTGTTTTGGAATTAATGATCATTTCATGGTTACTTTATTGTTAAAGTACTTGTATTGAGCCTAGACTCTGAAGGAGTCACTTCAATTTTCCATAAATAAAAGTAAAAATATACTTTGGGTGTCTGAACTTAATTTTAAAACTAGATACAAATTTGGGGGTTCTCCTTTGTGATGGTGTGACTGCCCATGATGTTTTCTAGTATGATTTGATGTCTGCTAGCTTTTGAGTTTTGGTTATAGAAGTGCATTATTAAAAGAATGGCTTTTGATGCACTTTTCTAGTCTTTCCTTCTCTTCTATCTGGTCCCCAAATAACATAACCGCTTCAGAGTTTATTTTGAAAAGTAATTTGGAGATGCAGAAATATGCCTTTCAGTGTGAGGATGCTTTGGGCAGTGGTTCCGCATAACATACAAACATACTAAATAAGAATAAAAGTAGGCCATTCGGTCCCTTGAGCCTGCTCCACCATTCAATAATCTGATATCGGTTGATCTGTTTGTGTTTTGAGTTCCATGTTCTCACCTATTCCTGATAAACTTTGATTCTGTTCTTTAACAAGGATCTATCTCCCTTAAAATTATTCAGTGGCCCCACCTCCACTGCCTTTTGAGGCAGAGTGTTTCGCAATGCACTGAGAGAAAAAATTCCCCCTCATCTCTGTCTTATAAGGGTAACCACTAATTTAAAACAGTGCCCGCTAGTTCTGAACTCACCCACAAGAGGAAACATCCATTCCATGTCCACCTTGTCAATACTGTTCAGGATCTTATATACTTCAATCAAGTCAGCCCTCATTTTTCTCATAAAACAATGCACTCATTCCAGGTTATAAATCTAGTAAATCTTAGAATTGCCTCCAAAGCATTTGCATCTTTCCTTAAATAAGGAGACCAAAACTCCACACAGTATACAAGATGACTCACCAATGCTCTGTGTAACTGAAACATAACATCCTTTTATGTTCAATTCCTCTCGTAATAAAGGATAACATTCCATTAGCTGTCTTGATTACATGCTGCACCTGCATGCTAACATTTTGTGACTCATGCATGAGAGCACCTAGACCCCTCTCTGCACCTTGGAATTCTGCAGTCATTTTCCATTTAAGTAATACTCTGCTTTTGTATTCTGCCTGCCAAAGTGAACAACTTCTCATTTTCCCACATTATATTCCATCTCCAGATTTTTTGCCCACTTACACAATTTATCTATAATCTGTCTGCAAGCTCCTTATGTCTTGAGAACGCACTTTCCTACCAATCTTTTGTGTTGTCTGCAAATTTAGCTACCATGCCTTCACTCCCCTCATCTCATCTAAGTCATTGATGTAAATTGTAAAAGTTGAGGCTCCAGCACAGACCTCCGTGGGACTCCACTTGTCATATCCTGCCAGTCAGACAAAGACCCATTTATGCATTATCTGTTTTCTGCCAGCCAGTCTTCTATCCAGGCTAATATGTTACCCCCTGCATTGAGCTTTTATTTTCAGCAATAACATTTGATGTGGCACCTTTTCAAATGCTTTCTGGAAATTCAGGTACAGTATGTCTACAGGCT
Organism: Carcharodon carcharias; assembly: GCF_017639515.1. Classification (NCBI taxonomy): domain Eukaryota; kingdom Metazoa; phylum Chordata; class Chondrichthyes; order Lamniformes; family Lamnidae; genus Carcharodon; species Carcharodon carcharias. Next base: position 97,949,941 of record NC_054480.1, read on the forward strand.
CCCCTCTATCCACAGAAATGTTACTCCTTAAAAGAACTCTAATAAATTGGTTAAACATGATTTCCTTTTCATAAAACCATGCTGACTCTTCCAGATTACCTTGAGCTTTTCCAAGTGCCCAGCTATGATTGACTCTTAACACCTTCCTCACGATAGACGTCAAGCTAACTGACCTATAGTTACCTGTTTTCTGCCTCCTCTTGAATAGAGGGGGCTATATTTGCTACTTTCCAGTCTGATGGAACCTTTCCACAGTCTAGGGAATTTTGGAAAATTAACACCAACTACTACCTCATTAGCCACTTCTTTTAAGACCGTAACATGAAGGTCATCAGGACCCAGAGAATTGTCAGCCCATATATTCATCAGTTTGCTCAGTACTGCTTCCCTAGTGATTGTAATTTTACCAAGTTTTCCTCTCCCACACAGCTATTACTGGAATGTTTTTTGTATCCTCTATAGCGAAAACAGAAGCAAAATATTTGCTCATTTCGTCTGCCATTTTATTATTATTAATTCTCCATTCTCAATCTATAAGGGCCAACATTCACATTTTTAAATACCCTGCAGAAACTTCTGTCTTTTTACATTTCCAGCTAGCTTCCCCTCGTACTCTAATTTCTTTCTCCTGGTTATTCTTTTTAGCCATTCTCTGCAGTTCTTTATATTCTGACCAATCATCTGACCTGCCACTCACCTTTGTGCAGTTATATGCTTTTCCCTTAAGTTTGATGCTTTCCTTAACTTTAGTTAACCACAGGTGGTGGGTCCTCCCCTTAGAATTTTTCTTTACAGTAGGAATATACTTATCCTGAAATATCCTTTGAATGTCTGCCATTGCTTCTCTTGATCTATTGCCTAGTCTAGCATCCCAGTTCACTTCAGCTAGCTCAGCTTTCATGCCCACATAGTTGCCTTTAGTTAAGTTAAAAATACAAGCCTTAGAATCACCCTTTAAAATTGGATGTAAAATTCAAACATATTTTGGTCGCTGCTGATTAGGGATGCCTTTACTCTTAAGGTCATAAATTAATCCTGTCACATTACGTAATGCCAAATCTAATGTAACCTGTTCCCTGGTTGGTTCCAGAACATGCTGCTGTACACTGTATTTAATTATCTCTTGGACCCCGTTCATTATCCCTCCCTTAATGTTCTTGCAACTCTGAACACTGGATGGAGAAAACCCTGGTAGATCTTTCTTACAACTATCAAATTTTGAACTGGCATTCCCTGGTATTTGAACTCAAAGAGTCACTGAGTCATTTTGTTTTCCAACTCCTTCGTTCTACTTCCACTAGATTTCTTTGAATGAGAGGCCTTCAATGTGAAGAACATTTCCTTTACCTCACAAGTTAGTGGTGTTGAATCTTCATTGGTTTCTTAAGAAAGAAAAGTACAGCACAGGAACAGGCCCTTCAGCCCTCCAAGCCTGCACCGATCATATTGCCCTTAGAGTAGATATTATGTTCAAGTAAGTGACTGGGTTAGCATATTGCACTAAATAGACATCCAGCAAATTCCTTGTAAGCCACAGTGCAGATCTCTCTTACTCCTTGATCACAAGACATCAACTAGTCAGGTGGGCAGAAAAATGGAAATGGAATTCCATCCAGAGAAGTGAGAGGTAATACGTTTGGGCAAACAAAAGCGAAGGGAATACATAATAAATGGCAAAATTCTGAGATATGTAGAATAAAAGAGTGGATGTCCACAGATCCCTGAAGTAGCAGGACAGGTAGAAAAGGCAGGAAGGCATATGGAATACCTTATTCGCTGAGTCCTGGAATATAAGAGCAGAGAGGTTATTGTAGGACTGTATAAACATGAGTTAGATTGCAGCTAGACTACTGTACAGTACTTGTCACTAGATGGATATGATCATACTTGAGAAGGTACAGAGGAGAATTGCAAGGATATTGCCAGGAATGGAGAATTTTGGCTATGAGGAGAGTTTGTTGTATAAGCTGAGGTTGTTGCCTTTGGAACAGGGGAAGTGAAGGGGAGATTTAATTGTGATGTACAAATTTGAGGGGTTGAGATACAGTGGATTGGATAAGAAGGACCTGTTCCTGTTAGCAGAGAGGTCAATAACCATGGGCATGGGTTTAAAGTAATTGGTAGAAGGATTAGAAAGGATTTGAGTAATCATTTCACTCCAAACTCACTCAAACAGTGGCAGAGGCAGAAACGCTCATCTGAATTTTAAAAACAGTTATGTACTTTGTGTCATAATCTACAGGGCTATGGACCAAGGGCTGGAAAGTGAGGTTAGGTTGAGTAGCTCTCCTACTGGCAGGGCAGCAAGGGCCAAATAAGAAATAGGAGCAGGAGTAGGCCATTCGGCCCCTCAAGCCTGCCCCACCATTCAATAAGATCAAGGCTGATCTGCCCCAGGCCTCAACTCCTCTTTCATGTCAGCTCCTCATAGTCCTCAACTCCCCGATATTTCATAAAATCTATCTACAATTAAATGCTTTGTGATCTAGCTTCCACAACCTCTCGAGGTAGAGAATTCCAGATATTCACTACCCTCTGAGAGAAGAAATTCCTTTGCATCTCAGTTTTAAATGAGTGCCCCCTTATTCTGTAACAATGTCCCCGAGTTCAAGATTCCCCCACTACTGAAAACATCTTCTCAACATCTATCCTGTCAAGCCCCCTCAGAAACTTGCACGTTTCAATAAGATCACCCCTCATTCTTCAAAACTGTAATGAATAAAGACCTAACCTGTTTAGACGTTCTTGATAAGTCAACCCCTTCATCTCAGGAATCAGCCTAGTGAATCTCTTTTATACTGCCTCCCCAATGCCAGTATATCCTTTCTTAAAAATGGGGACCAAAATTCTATACAGCACTCCAGGTGCGGCCCCACCAACACCCTGTACAGTTGTAACAAGACTACCCCATTTTTAAACTCCAACCTCCTAACTATACTGGTCAAAATTCCACTTACCTTAATTACCTGCTGCACCTGCATGCTAACCTTTTGTGTTTCATGTACAAGAACACCCAGATCCCTCTGTGCTGCACTTTTTTGGAGTGTCTCCATTTAAATAATAGTCTGCCTTTTGATTTTTCCTACCAAAGTGCATAACCTCACACTTTCCTACATTAAACTCCATCTTCCAAGTTTTTGCCCACTCACTCAACTTGTCTATATCCCTTTGCAGATTCCTTATGTCCTCATCACAACATGCCCTCCCACCTATTTTTGTATCATGAGCAAATTTCGATACATTACACTCAGCTCCTTCCTCCAAGTCATTAAATATAGATAGTAAATAATTGAGGACTGATCCTTATGGCACCCCACTAGTTATATCTTTCCAACCTGAAAAAGACCCATTAATCCCAAATCTGTCTTCTGTGTGTTGACCAACACTCAATCCATGCTAATACATTACCCCCAATACTGTGAGCTCTTGTGGAATAACCTTTTAGGTGGCACCTTATGGAATGCCTTCTAGAAATCCAAATACACTTCATCTACCAATTCCCCTTTATCAACTCTGCTTATTATTTCCTCAAAGAACTCGAGTAAATTTGTCAAATATGATTTCCCTTTCACAAAACCGTGTTGAGATTGCATTAATCTTTTCTAAATGTCCTGCTGTTTCTTCATTAATAATGGACTCTAGCATTTTCCTGACAGATGTTAGGCTGACTGGCTAAGTTCTGCTTTTTGTCTCCCTCTCTTCTTGAACAGGGGCTTCACATTAACGGTTTTCCAATCTGCTGGGACCCTCCCGGAATCCAGTGAGTTCTAGAATATTTCCACCAATGCCTCCACTATCTCTGCAGCCACTTCCTTTACAACCCTTGGATGCAGGCCATCAGGTCCTGGCAACTTGTCTGCCTTTATTCCCAATAGTTTGTCAAATACTTTGTCCCTCGTGATAGAGACTGTTACAAGATCTTTCCTCCCATTAGCTCCTAGCTTCTCTGATATCTTTGGAATGGTTATAGTGTCCTCCACTGTGAAGACCAATGCAAAATATTGGTTTAAATTTTCTGCCAGTTCCCATTATTAATTCTCCAGTCGCATCCTCCAACGGTCCCACGCTCACTTTAGCTATTCTCTTTCTTTTTATATACCCGTAGAAGCTCTTGCTGTTTGTTTTTATATTTCTTGCCAATTTACTTTCATAATCAATTTTCTCCCTTGTTATTAGCTTTTTTAGTCATCTGCTGCTGGTTCCTGAAAACTTCCCAATCCTCTGGCCTACCATTAGTTTTTGCCACTTTGTATGCCTTAGTTTTTGATTGGGTACTCTCCTTGATCGCCTTTGTTAACCATGGGTGTTTCAGCCTTCTCATCGAGTTCTTGTTTTGACTAGGATAAATTTTTGCTGAACGTCATGAAATATCTGCTTAACTGTCTGCCTCTGCTCATCCACTGACCTTCCCATTAGTCTTATTTTCCCAGCCACTTTAGACAACTCTTTCTTCATAGCTCTGTAATTGCCCTTATTTAAGTTGAGGACACTGGTTTGAGACCCGAGTTGCTCACCCTCAAACTGAATTTGAAATTCTACCATGTTGTGATCACTATCCCCTAGAGGATCCTTAACTATGAGATCTCTTATTAATCCTATCTCATTACACATTACTAGATCTAAAATAGGCTGCTCCAGGGTAGGTTCTGCAGCGTATTGCTCTAAGAAACAATCCCTGATGCACTCTACAAATTCATCTTCCATGTTACCCCGCCAATCTGATCTGTCCAGTCAATATGCAGATTAAAATCACTCATGACAATTGTAGTGCTCTTCTTACACCCCTCCATTATTTCCTGATTTATGCTTTGTCCTACAGTGAGGCAACTCTTCAGGGGCCTATAGATGACACCCACCTGAGATTCCTTCCCCTTGCCATTCCTTATTTCTACCCAAACTGATTCCACATCACAATCTATTGCACCTATATCACTACTCACCACCGTGCTGATACCTTCCTTTTTTAACAAAGCTCCCTCACCTCCTTTTCCTTTTTGCCTATTTTTCCAGAACATCAAATACCCTTGAATATTGAGTTCCCAGTCTTGGTCACCCTGCAACCATGTCTCTGTATTAGCTATCAAGTCATTCATTTATTCATATTTGTGCCATCAACTCACCTATCTTGTTACAAATGCTATGTGCATTCAGATAAAGAGCTTTGATTTTTTTACCATTATTACTCATTCTGGTTCTAATTTCTTCTTATATTTTCTGCCCCTTCCTGTCACACTTTGATTATCATTTGCCTCTTCACTACCCTGCACCTCTGCTCTCTCGTTTATTTTTGACTTTTTAAACTTCCCTTCAGTTGAACTCTCCCCCCTTCCTCCACTAATTAGTTTAAAACCCCATCTACAACCCTGGTTATACGATTCGTCAAGACACTGGTCACAGCATGGTTCAAATGAAGTCTGCTCCAACGAAACAGCTCTCTCCTTCCCCAGTACTGGTGCCAGTGCCCCATGAATCGGATCCCATTTCTCCCACACCAATTTTTGAACCGCGTATTTACCTCTAATAATTTGTACATGGCTCAGGTAGTAATCCAGAGATCAGCCCAAAGACCTTTGTGGTCCTGCTTTTTAATTTAGCTCCATGCTGCTTGTAGTCCCTAAGCAGAACCTCTTTCCTAGTCCTGCCTATGTCGTTGGTGCCTACATGGACCACGACAACTGGCTATTTCCCTCCCACTCCAAGTTCCTCTCCAGCCCAGAAGAGATGCCCTTAACCTTGGCACCAGGTAGGCAACACAGCCTTCGGGACTCTCTGTCTTTGCTGCAGAGAACAGTATTTATTTCCTTATCTATGCTATCTACTATTACATTTCTCTTTCTCCCTACTTGAAGTGACTGATCTCTTTGGAAAGAGATAGTGGAGGCATTGGTGGAAATATTCCAGAACTCACTGGATCCCGGGAGGGTCCCAGCGGATTAGAAAACGGCTAATGTGACGCCCCCGTTCAATAAGGGAGGGAGACAAAAGCGACTTATTATTTAAATGGAGAGAAACTTCAGAATGCTTCAGTGCAGAGGGATCTGAGTGTCCTCGTGCATGAATCGCTGAAAGCTAGTATGCAGGTACAGCAGGTAATAAGGAAGGCCAATGGAATTTTGACATTTATTGCTAAAGGAATAAAGTATAAAAATAGGGAAGGGTTGTTGCAACTGTACAAGGCAGTGGTGAGACCGCACCTGGAGTACTGCACAGTTTTGGTCCCCTTAGAGGAAGGATGTAGTTGCATTGGAGGAGGTTCAGAGGAGGTTCACTAGATTGATTCCAGAGATGCGGGGCTTGTCTTATGAGGAGAGATTGAGCAGTTTAGGCCCATACTCGATAGAGTTTAGAAGGATGAGAAGAGATCTAATTGAGGTATATAAGATACTAAAGGGGATAGACAAACTAGATGTGGAGTGGATGTTTGCTCTTGTGGGGCATTCTAGAATGAGAGGCCATAGTTTTAGGCTAAGGGGCGGTAGATTTAAATCGGAGATGAGGGGGAATTACTTTTCTCAAAGGATCGTGAATCTGTGGAATTCACTACCTCAGAGTGCAGTGGATGCCGGGACGCTGAATAAATTTAAGGAGGAGATGGACAGATTTTTAATTAGTAACAGGCTGAAAGGTTATGGGGAGAGGGCAGGAAATTGGAGTTGAGGCCGAAATGAGATCAACCATGATCGTATTGAATGATGGGGCAGTCTTGGGGGGCTGAATTGCCTACTCCTGCCCCTAATTCTTATGTTCTAAAAAGCAGGAAACTATAGGCCAGTCAGCCTAACAACTGTCATTGAGAAAATGCTAGAGTCCATTATTAAGGAATAAATAGCAGGACATTTAGAAAAGCTTAATGCAATCAGAGTCAACATGGTTTTGTGAAAGGGAAATCACGTTTGACAAATTTGCTAGAGTTCTTTGAGGATGTAACAAACGGAGTTGATAAAGGGGAATCGGTAGATGTAGTGTATTTGGATTTCTAGAAGGCATTCGATAAGGTGCCACATAAAAGGTTATTCCACAAGGTAAGAGCTCATGGTTTTGGGGGTAATGTATTAGCATGGATTGAGGATAGGTTAACACTCAGAAGACAGAGATTCAGGATTAGAGGGTCTTTTTCAGGTTGGAAAGATGTAACTAGTGGAGTGCCACAAGGATCCGTCCTAGGGCCTCAATTATTTACTATCTATATTAATGACTTGGAGGAAGGAGCGGAGTGTAATGTATTGAAATTTGCTGATGATACAAAAATAGGTGGGAGAGCATGTTGTGATGAGGACATAAGGAATCTGCAAGGGGATATAGACAGGTCGAGTGAGTGGGCAAAAACTTGGCAGATGGAGTTTAATGTAGGAAATGTGAGGTCATGCACTTTGTAGGAAAATTCAACAGGCAAACTATTATTTAAATGGAGAGAGACTCCAAAAAAGTGCAGCACAGAAGGATCTGGGTGTTTTTGTGCATGAAACACAAAAAGTTAGTATGCAGGCGCAGCAAGTAGTTAAGAAGGCAAATGGAATTTTAACCTGTATTGCTAGGGAGTTGGAGTTTAAAAATGGGGTAGTCTTGTTACAACTGTACAGGGTGTTGGTGAGGCTGCACCTGGAGTACAGTGTACAGCTTTGGTCCCCGTGTTTAAGGAAGGATTTGTTGGCATTGGAGGCAGTTCAAAAGAGATTCACTAGGCTGATTCCTGGGATGAAGGGGTTGGCTTAGCAAGAGCGGCTAAACAGGCTAGGCCTTTATTCATTAGAGTTTAGAAGAATGAGGGGTGATCTTATTGAAACATACAAGATTCTGAGGGGGCTTGACATGGTAGATGTTGAGAAGATGTTTCCACTAGTGGGGGAAATCTTGAACTAGTAGCGTAGTTACAGAGTAAGGGGGACACTCATTTAAAACTGAGATGCAAAGGAATTTCTTCTCTCAGAGGGCAGTGAATGTCTGGAATTCTCTACTCCAGAGAGTTGTGGAGGCTAGATCACTGAAAGTATTTGAAGAGGAGGTAGATGGATTTTTAAAATATCGCGGAGTTGAGGGCTATGAGGAGCTGGCTAAGAGGAGTTGAGTCCTGAGCAGATCAGCCATGATCTTATTGAATGGCAGGGCAGGCTTAAGGGGCCGAATGGCCTATTCCTGCTCTTATTTCTAATGTTCTATGTTCTTAAGGGGCCAATGCATACTTTAGCTTCCTTTTTATTACAATCTGTTTTTATATTCCTGGCTAGTTTACTTTCATGTCCTATCTTTTCCCTTTTTGTGAACTTTCTGGCCACCCTTTTCCGGTATGTATGTATGATACTTCGCTTGAGGTTCACAGTTTCTATTCTCTTCAGCCCTCAGATGTTTCCTACTTTGACATTTTAACTCCCTTCCAAAAATGATCCAGTTTCAATCAAAGTTTTCACTCACTCACTGAAGGGCCTTGCTTTACTTAACATTGTATTTGTGCATTAGAATAACTCAGAGATGCTAACATTTCAGTAGATTCTCTACAGCCCCACATATTTCTTTACTTATTGTCACCAGGTTGAAGTAAATGGGAATCAGGGAAATCTTTCCACTTGTTGGAGTCATACCTAGAACAAAGGAAGATGGTTGTGGTTGTTGGAGGTCAATCATCTCAGTCCCAGGACATCATTGCAGGAGTTCCTCAGGATAGTGTTCAAGGCTCAACCATCTTCAGCTGCTTCATTAATGACCTTCCTTCCATCATAAGGTCAGAACTGGGGATGTTCACTGATGATTACAATGTTCAGCATGATTTGTGACTTCTCAAAAACTGAAGCAGTACATGTCCATATGCAGCAAGACCTGGACAACATTCAGGTTTGGGCTGATGTGTGGTGCGAATGTTAATTGCCACACAAGTGTCAGGCAATAACCATCTCCAACAAGAGAGAATATAACCATCTCCCCTTGACATTCAATGGCATTACCATCAATGAATCCCCACTATCAACATCCTGGGGGTTATCATTCACCAGAAATTTAACTGGACCAGCCACATAAATAGTTTGGCTACAACAGCAAGTCAGAGGCTAGGATTTCTGCGGTGACTAACTCACCTCCTGACTCCTCAAAGCCTGTCCACCACCTACAAGGCACAAGTTAGGAGCATGAAAGAACACTCAAGAAGCTCTACACCATTCAGTACAGAGCAGCCCATCTGATTAACACCCCATCTACCATCTTAAACATTCACTCCCTCCACCTCTGACGTACAGTAGCAGCAGTGTGTACCATCTACAATGTGCACTGCAACAACTCACCAAGCCTCCTTCATTAACACCTTCTAAACCCACAATCTCTAACACCTAGAAGGGCAAGAGCAACAGGCACATAGGAACACTATCACCTGAAAGTTCCCCTCCAAGCCACACACCATTCTGACTTGGAAATATATCGCAGTTCCTTCATTGTCACTGGGTCAAAATCCTGGAACTCCCTTCCTAACAGTACTGTGGGTGTACCTACACCATAGGGACTGCAGCGGTTCAAGAAGGCAGCTCACCACCACCTTCTCAAGGGCAATTAGGGATGGGCAATAAATGCTGGCCCAGCCAACGATGCCCACATCCCATGAAAGAATAATAATAAAAAATGGTACAGTATTGAAAATGCATCTTTGAGAAGGCTGAGCCAATGATTAACTAATAAATTCAACCCCTCTACTAAAGCTGGAAATCTGTAATATTGGCTCAACCTGTTAGAAACGGTCAGCAGGCACATGACATTTGTGGAGAGTGCAGAAAGTGCAATGTTTTAGCTGTGAACCCTTTATCAAAACTGGATTATTTGGGAACAGGACAGCCCACTCCTGACATCACTGGGAGTGGTATTTCTGAGATAATTTCCGTCTTCATGGTCATGAATTAACTGGAATCTTGGTCACTCTGTGTCTGTCTGTTGACTTTATACTTGTATCTGTTTGGCATGAATGAGATTTTGGTGAAAAATTGCAGGCCCTGAGTCACATTGTTAAGGTGGCAACTGTGATTCAGAGGGAGTTTTTTCACTTCTGAGTCAGAATTTAAGTCCACTCCAGACTGTCTTGAGCACAAAATCTAGGGCTAAACTTCAGTGCAGTATTGCAGGGGTACTGCACTGTCTGATGTGCCAACTTTCAGATGAGAAAGCAAGGTTCTCTCGGGTTTCATATGAGAAAAATGCCTTACATTTAAATGGTGCCTTTCATGACCACAGAATGTCCCAAAAAACTTCACAAGTACTTTTGAAATGTAGTCACTGTTGTTGCAATGTAGGAAATGCAGCAACCAATTTGTGCACAGCAAGATCCCAAAAACAGCTAAGTTGCCAAGTGATGTATTTTAATAATGTTGCTTCTGGGCAAAATATTGGCCAGGGCTCGGCAGAGATCCCCTGCTCCCCTTTGAATATTGTCATGGGATTCATTGCTTTAGAGGGTACACAGGGTCTTGGCTTAGCTCTTCCTGGTGTTTCAGTCAACATTTATCCCGCAGCTAATATAATTGAAATAGATTGTCTGGCCATCATCTCATTGCTGCTTGTGGACCTTGCTGTGTGGAAATTGGCTACCATGTTTTTACATTATGGCAGCAACTCCAAAAAAACCTGGTATTTGTACTGTGCAGTGCTTTTAACAAAATGATCTGCCCTAAGATATTTCACAGGAGTGGGGAGATGGTGGTGTGGTGGTGATGTCACTGGATCAGTAATCCAGGCAAATGATCTGGGGTCACAGGTTCAAATCCCATCATGGTAACTGGTGGAATTTAAATTCAATTAATAAATCAGGAATATAAAGCTAGTCTCAGTAATGGTGACCATAACAACTATCATTGATTGTCACAAAAATCCATCTGGTTCACTAATGTCTTTTTGGGAAGGAAATCTAATGTCCTCACCTGGTTTGGCCTACATGTGACTCCAGACCCACAGCAGTGTGGCTGACCCTTAACTGCCCTCTGAAATGGCCTTGCCACTGGGTTGTCAAGTGGCTCATCACCACCATCTCAAGGGCAATTAGGGATGGACAACAAATGCTGGCCCAGCCAACAGCACCCAGATCCTCTGAAAGAATAAAGGGAAAAAAGGAATGGTTATTAAACAAAATTTAATACTAAGTCACATAAGAAAACCTAAGGACAAGTGACCAAATGTTTGTTCAAACTGTTGGATTTTAAGAAGTGTCTTTAAAGGAGGTAGAGAGGTGGAGAGATTTAGGGAGTGAATTCCAGAGCTTAGGGCCTATTGACAGCTGCATAACACTTCAAAATGTTTCATTGCCTATAAATCAATTTAAGGCATCTTAAGGTCATTTCAAGTACAAGTTAAATGCGAGCTCTTTCCTTTTTTAAAGATTCACCCCTGTCAAATGACTCGAGTTTAGAGCATTAGGTGCTCTATCTAATAGTTTTAAGTTAAACCTATTTTTCAAAGCCATTTCATTACATTTACGTTCGTGTCAGATTGCTGCATTTCCCTTGGCAAATACCACAGCGCGATATCATTGAGTAAACCTGTGATGCTGCAGTTCAGTTTCTTAACGTGCACTTGCAAGTCACTTTCAGTTTCTATTCTTGGCTGAAGAAATGGCTACTGCTTCACCTCAAGTGTGGTTAGAAGAGGAGATGATTTGTTCCATCTGTCTACAGATTTACACTGATCCAGTGATACTGAACTGTAAACACAGCTTCTGTCAAGTCTGTATCAAGAAAACCTGGGATGAGGCAGTTTTTGATGCTTATCCCTGCCCTGAATGTAGGGCAGAGTACAGGAAGAGACCAATTCTACAGAAGAACTTCAAGCTTGCGAGTATAATCCAGAAATGCAAGGCTCAAGATCCTTCAATCTGTTTGCTTTCATGCACCAGCAAACCACACCCAGCTGTGAAAACCTGCCTGAAATGTGAATCTTCGATGTGCCCCGTACATCTCGGAAATTCTACCAATAGCACTGCAGACATGTCCCTGTGGAAATGCACAGAGCACCAGGAGCCACTGAAGATTTACTGTAAGGATGATAAAGTGTGTGTCTGCACACTCTGCACTCTGATTGGGAAACACAAGGGTCACAACTGTGGGAGCATCAACGAGGGGGAGAAGGAACTGAGGGTAAGAATGGGACATTAATAATTTCTTCACTAGATTTTTTTCAATCTATATGCATTGCTGTTGGTGTGGTGCATATTGCCTCTCTTCCGACCTGCAAGAGGGAGTTAGGCTGGTCCCTGACAGAAGCAGAGATTGCATCATACAGGAAGTAAGCAGTTTTTTGGATAACATTTGGCCCATGTGTAATCTCTTGCACTGGTTTTGATAACCTGAAGATTTCAGAGAGGAATTTGCTCGAGTAATTTTCTCCTTATTGATCCTGGTTTTTTCTCAAACTTTTTGCCACTTTCAGGTTGCCATGGGGGAGGCAAAAAGATGAGAGATTAGGGAAGAGTTGATAACTCAGCAGGTCTTTTCCTGCTCATGTGTTCTATCGAAAGAAGTATTTGTACTATATCTTACTGCAGAAGAACACTCTGCTCATCTTCAAATGGTTCGATCTTCACCTAAATCTCATCCCATTTAGCAAAGCTGGCACTTAAGAGTAACTTGTCCAAATCCTCAATTTTGGAAAGGTAGCACATGCCGCAGATTTGCCTTGGTAAAATTGAATGCTTGATGCACATTTAGATCTGGGAGTTACCTCACAGGAGCAGCTCCAAGGAGGTTTCCAGCCTGTGTTTCGCATAGAATTACATAGCATATACAGAAACAGGGTTATTTGGCCCAAGCAGTCCATAATGGCGTTTATGTTCCACTAAAGCCACTTCACATCTTCCTTCATCAAATTCTATCAGCAAAATCCTTTACTTCCTTCTCCCTTATATACTTATCTAGCTTCCCCTTAAATACATCTAAACCATTGGCCTCAATCATTCCCTGTGGTAGTGATAAAAGCCAAAAAACTGCAGATGATGTAAATCTGAAACAAAAACAGAAACTGCTGGAAAAACTCAGCAGGTCTGGCAGCATCCGTGGAGAGAGAAACAGAGTTAATGTTTTGAGTCTGTATGACCCTTCTTCAGAGCTGAAGAGAAGTAGAAATGTGATGAAATTTATATTGTTTGGTGGGGAGGTAGGGCAGGTGGGGCTGGATAGAAGGCCAGTGATAGGTGGGGACAAAAGAGGAATGGACAAAGATGTCATGAGCTAAAGGAATGTTAATGGTAATGGTTAGCACTAAAAAAGGTGCTGGTAGTGGCATAAAGGTAAGAAAGCAGAATTTGATAATAACAGAACAAGGTAGCATTGTGTGAAAGTACAACATAGAACAAGTAGCAGATGGCCCTGTGGGGTTTGGAGGAGAAGGCAGTGGTGGGGAAAAAAAGGATAGAAAATGGGACGGAATGGGGATAAAGAGGGGGATAAAACCACGGATAAATGAATAAAAATAAGAATGAAAAAGTGGATGAAAAATAAAAATGAATGTGGAAAAAAGGGAATGAGGATGGAGGAGAGAGTTCATGATCTAAAGTTGTTGAACTCAATGTTAAGTCCGGAAGGCTGTAAAGTGCCTAGTTGGAAGATGAGGTGCTGTTCCTCCAGTTTGCTTTGAGCTTCACTGGAACATTGCAGCAGGCCAAGGACGGACATGTGGGAATGAGAGCAGGGTGGTGTGTTGAAATGGCAAGTGACAGGGAGGTCTGGGTCATGCTTGCGGACAGACCGAAGGTGTTCCAGAAAAAGGTCACCCAGACTGCATTTGGTCTCCCCAATCTAAAGGAGACTGCATTGGGAGCAGCAGATGCAGTGGACTAAATTGAAGGAGGTGCAAGTAAAGCGATGAAGAGGTAAAGGGGCAGGTGTTGCACTTTCTGTGATTGCATGTGAAGGTGCTGTGGGAAGGTGGTGGGGTGTTGGAACCGATGGAGCTGTGGTCCAGGTGTGCAGGGGGAATGGTCCCTATGGAATGCGGTGGCTGCTGTGGGTGAGCAGTGAGGACAAGGAGAACACTATCATGGTTCTAGGAGGGAGGGGAAGGTGTGAGGGCAGAGGCGCAAGAGATGGGTCGGACATGGCTGAGGGCCCTGTCAACCACAGTGGGTTAGGGGAGCATCAGTTAAGGACGAGGGAAGACATGTCTGAATATTGGTGGACAGGCTATCACCAGAAATGGAGTCAGAGAGGTCAAGGAAGGGAAGGGAAGTGTCGGAGATGGATCATGTGAAGCTGACAGAGGGGTGAAAATTGGAAGCAAAATTGATAAATTTTTCTAGGTCCAGGTGAGAGCATGAAGTGGCACCGAAACAGCCATTGATGTAACGAGAAAAGTGTTGTGGGAGGGGGTCTGAGTAGGACTGGAACAAGGAATGTTCCACATACCCCATAAAGAGACAGGCATAACTGGGATCCATGCATGTACCCATAGGGCAGGATTTTCCCCCCATCGGGGGCGAAGTTGAAGTGTGGTCGTGCACAGGCGCGCCTCCAATTGGTGCCCCCGATTGGGGGTTGGGGCATCATTTTACGTGGGTGGGCCAATTAAGGCCTGCCCAGCGCGATGTCTGCACGGGAGCGCTATGCTGCCTCAGGGAGATCGCATCTACTGTCAAAAATATTTAAAATAAAGAAAAAAAATTCTCTGACATATCCCCTCACGTGACACTGTCACATGAGTTGGGACATGTCCATAATTTAAAAAAAAACTTTAATTAAATTTTTAAAACCGACATGAAACCTCATCCTGCCAGTGCTTTTTCTAATTTCTGCCAGGGCTTCTGGCCTGCCCTCCAACCTTAAGGTTGGACAGGCATGTCCATTAATTAATGATTCTGTCAATGGCCTCAACTGGCCATTGACAGGTCGGTGGGGGCACAGCAGGTTTTGCTGCACCCTCGCCTACCTGAAAACTTAAATGGAGCAGGGTGACGTCGGGAGTTCTGCCCGATGTCACTGCGTGTTATTTTACGCATCGGCGAGTGGGGGGTAGGGCCCACTCGCTGCCGGGAAAATCCTGCCCACTATGTTCACTAATTGGCGAGTCCACATCAAGGGGCATTTGCCTATATTTCAACAATGACTACACTTCAAAAATACTGAAGCCTTTGAGATGGCCTGAAGAAAGACACCCCCCGCTCGCCGATGGGAAAATCCTGTTCATAGCCACACCTTTTATTTGGAGGAAGTGAGGCAAGTTTAAGGAGAAATTGTTCAGTGAGAGAACAAGGGTCATACAGATTCGAAATGTTAACTTGTTTCTCCACAGATGCTGCCAGACCTGCTCTGTTTTTCCGGCATTTTCTGTTTTAGTCCCTGTGGTAGTGAGTTCCGATCTCTGGACAAAGAAATTCCTTCTAAATTCCCTACTGGATTTCTCGGTGACCACCTTATATTGATGGCCTCTAGTTTTGCTCTTTCCCACAAGTGGAAACAATCTCTTTGATTCTACTCTATCAAAATGTTTCATAATTTTAACAACTGCTATTAGGTCATCCTTCAGCTTTCCCTTTTTAAGAGAAAAGGGGCCCAGCCTGTTCCTCCTTTCTTGATAGGTATCACCATGCAATTCTAGCATCATCCTTGTCAATCTTTTTTGCACACTCTCCAGTGCCTCCATATCTTTCTTTTAGTATGGTGACCAGAATTGCATGTGGTACACCAAATGTGGTCTAATCAAGTTTTGATACATGTTTATTAAACTTCCCTAATTTTCAAGTATACCCATGTGGAAATAAACCTAGTTCTTGATTTTCCTTTCTTATGGCTCTGTTAAACTGTGTTGCTACTTCTAGCAACTTGCATATTTTTAACCTGAGATCCCTTTTCTCCTCAACTCCATTTAGATTCTTATTTGCCTAGTAATGTGTATTCTCATTTTTCTTACCCAGATACCTCACATTAACAGAATTACCTGAAAAAACTCAGCAGGTCTGGCAGCATCGGTGGAGAAGCAAAGAGTTGACATTTCGAGTCCTCATGACCCTTCAACAGAACTGAGTCCAGAACAGTTCTGTTGAAGGGTCATGAGGACTCAAAACGTCAACTCTTTTCTTCTCTGCCGATGCTGCCAGACCTGCTGAGTTTTTCCAGGTAATTCTGTTTTTGTTTTGGATTTCCAGCATTCGCAGTTTTTTTGTTTTTACCTCACATTAACCCATGTTGAAATTTTCTTGTCAATTATATGACCATTATAGAAGTTTAATAATGTATTTTTGTAAGGTGTTTCAGCCCTCCTCAGTATTAATTACCCACACATCCCACCCACCAATCCAATGAACCCCCCCAACCCTTTCCAAATATTACCTACAAATATAGAAATCGTGTTTTTGATTCCAATGTATAAAATGTGACTAGTAATCCTTATGGGAACTCACTTTTCATTTTCAGCCACTCTTAATAGCTATCCATAAGCCCACACTCTATACCTTCCATCTTGCAGCCTGCTATCCATTCTGCTACTTGTCCTATGGCTCCATGATCTGATATTATTCATTAGTCTATTGTGCGACACCCTATCAAAAGCCTTTTGGAATTATAGATAAATTATATCTATTACATTACATTACCCTTGTCTACTCTCTCCATTACCTCTTCAAATAATTCAATTAGGTTGTTCACAGAGTCCTAGTCATTACGGCAGGGAGGAAGGCCACTCGGTCCATTAAATCCATGCCGATTCTCTGTAGAGGATTCCAGCTAGTTCCATTTCCTCAACTCTAACCCTGTAGCTCTGCAAACTTATTTCCCTCAAGAGTCTATCCAATTTCCTTTTGAAATAATTGATCATCTCCACTTCCACCACCCTCTTGGGCAGTGAGTTCCAGATCATTACTACTTACTGTGTAAAATAGTTCTTGCCCCCTCCATCTCTTTCCCTTAAATCTATGCCCCCTGGTCCTTGAACCAACAGCTAATGGGAAGTTTTTTTTGCCAACCATATTTAAACCTGTCATAACTTGGCACAGCTCAATCACCTTTGCTCCAAGGACATGCACGACATCACCTTTTGAAATCCTTGCTGACTATTCATTAATATATTTTGGTTTCTAGATTCTTTTTTCTCCTTCAGCAGGGATTCCATTTCTTTCCTGTCACTGATGTTAATTTGACTATAGTTCCTTGGACATGTTCTACCTCCCTCATTAAGTATTGGCATGATGTTAACTGTCTCCTGTCCTTTTCCTAATGAATTATTAAATATGTGTAATGGTGACTCAGCTAACTCTTCTCTAGACTCTTCTAAATCTGAACTTTTCCCATTAACATTTGGATTTATAATTCTGAAGATATCAATGAGTTATCTGCACATATTTAAAATCAAGGGTGATTGAAATAACAAAATGATTCTATTCCAGACTTCCTTCAACAATCGAACAGAAAAGATCAGGAATAACATAGAAGTTGTACAGGTTACTCTTAGAGATCTTCAGAAAGAAAAGCTGAAAACACAGGTAGGCAGCTCCTGATAGTCACTATTGTAATGCAGAAATTGCAGCTGCCAATTTGCACACATTGGACAGAATTTCCTGGGTGACGTGCAATTGCAATATTTAGTTGGGCGGGTGCGCAATGAAGTGTGACGTGTGCCCGCCATTAATTAAAGGGCTAGTTAAGGCCCTTAACTCGGCAATCGACACCGATTTTCAGGCACCTGTGCAATCTTCAGCTCAGCGCCCGGGCACAACAGGCAGGCGGGTAAGACTTTTTAATAAAACTCATCCACAGGCGGGATACGTGGGCTCAGTGGGATTGTCAATCTGGTCTGTGAGTATTTATTGCAGAAAGAGTTTTAAACTTTCCTGTGTGATCTGCAGCAGTTCAAAACGAATTCCAGCAGCTTTCTGTGTACTTTGAAGTTTCAGCTCAGCACTCTTCAGTCAGGAATCCTTATCGGGCCTACAGCTTTCCGGAGGCCTCCCTTAGCCTGGGTATGGGTTCCGATATCTCCACTAGAGGCAGCTCCTCTGATGAGGAAGGGAGGGATAGAATAAGGAGGAGGGCAGGAGTGCGCAGTCAGCCTCCAGGAGAGCCACCTTTGGGAAGACAGGTGCAGGCACAAGGGGTGCAGGGCCAAGAGGTTGTCCAAGGTGGAAGGGGCCGCACTATCCTGCTGCCAGGGTATACAGGTGGCGAAGCAGCTACCTCAATATGTCAGCGGTGCAGTGCCGAAGGAGACTCCAATTGTCAAGGGAGACAGTCAACTACATCTGTCAGATGATTGGACTGAGATCTCTCCTACCTGTGTGGGTGGACACCCCATGCCTGCGGCCCTGAAGGTCACATTTGCCCTCCACTTCTATGCCTCTGGCTCTTTCCAGGGGTCGGTGAGTGATCTTTGCAGTGTCTCCCAATCAGCTGTCCACACTTGTATCAAGCAGGTCATAGATGCTCTTTCAGGCATGCATTGACCTTCATCCACTTCCGCTGTGACCAGGCAAGTCAGGCACAGCGAGCCAGAGGCTTTGTGGCCATTGCTGGCTTCCCCCGCATCCAGGGTGCAATAGACCGGACTCAATAGTCCACAGTAGACATATGTGGCCACCAAGGCTCCAGCAGGTGAGCCCAGTGCCTTCGTCAACAGGAAGGGCTTCCACTCCGTGAACGTGCAGATAGTGTGTGACCACAGGATGCTGATTCTACAAGTCTGTGCGAGGTACCCTAGGCAGCTCCCATGATGCTTACATCCTCAGACACTCCCAGGTGCCGGGCTCTTCAGTGCTCCAGCTTGCCTAGATGGATGGCTGCTGGGTGACAAGGGCTACCACCTCAGAAGGTGGCTCGAGACGCCTCTCCGCCATCCAAGAACAGAAGCTGAGCAGCAGTACAATAGGAGCCACAGCACCACAACGACTGTGGTGGAGAGAACCATCGGTCTTCTCAAGATGCGCTTCCGATGCTTGGACCGCTCAGGAGGTGCACTCCAGTACCCCCCAGATCGGGTCTCTGTAATAGTGGTAGCATGCTGCACTCTGCTCAATCTTGCGCTGGAAAGGGGAGACACAGTTGATGATGAAAATGCTGACACAGTGGATGTGGCTGCACACAATGAATCCAGCAGTGATTCGGAGGATGAGGAAGCACAGGGCAATGATGAGGGGCTGATTGCTGACCCAGCACTACACCATGGAGACAGGGACACCCTGGAGACTTTAACCCAATGAACCTTCAGCTAGCTCCGCACAAATGGATCTGCAGGACCAGCCTTGCCTGGAGCATCCTTACGTGGCACTTAAGTGCTACATCTGCCACTTCATCAGCTGCAACTAAGAGCTTTGGACATAAACCTCAATGTCCACTCAAACACTCATGACATGTCTGTGAAACATACAAATGCAGCACAAAGGAGCAACCCTCAGCTATGGTAACACATGTGGATTTTATTTTGACCCATCATATGGTCCAACAAAATGAATTCCTAATGTTGTTACAACGTCAAAAAATAAAAATTCCCTAAACTAGGGCCAACACAAAAGCAACAGTGAGAAACCCTTCGTGTGCCTAAGGTGCCTTATGCTTACGTTTGTGGATGCCTCGTCTTGGTGCCGCCCCATCGCTCGGATTGGCTTGTGAGACAGCCTGCTGACTCTGCTGTCCTGATGGCCTCAATGACCTTGGCAGATGTCCTCTGGCCCGTGGCCTCCTGCCTGAGAGGGAGTGGCCAGTTCCACAGCTGCCATCTTCCCAGTCATCGCAGCCTCAACGGATGCAATAGTCACTGGCAGAGGGGCAGAGGAGCTGCTGCCCTCATCCGGAGCACCCTGAGAGGAGATCACAGCAACGACAGGCAGCTGCTGTGCCGACGTGAAGTTGCTTCGGACCTCCCTGCTCACCATAGATGGATGGGCACTGAGCTGGGAAACTTGGTGCCCAGACCATCTCCCACATTGCCAACGACCAGCTGTGGCCACTGGCACTGTGAGGGCTTGCAGGTCCGAATGTATCCCCAGGAGAAGCTGGTTGTTCTGCTGGAAGCCCCTCTCCAGGAGAGTCATCACTCTCTCCATGGAGGAATCCTGATGCTCTGACATGAGGCTCATAGCATCACTCAAGCTCCACGTGGATTCCTCCACCATGGAGACCAAGCAAAGCATATTCTCATGTAACACTGCCAGATGGTCCCGCACTCCCGGCCGCATTTCCTGCAGCTGCTGCATCGCAGATGACTCCAGAGGCTCATTACCACAGCCCGACTCAGCATGTGCCTAGTCCCCTGCAGTCCTCCGGCTGCTGGCGCCATCGGCACTCTCTGTCTCTGCCATCTCCTCCAGCGATTGTGAAGTGCCCTCTCCACTGTGCCCCAGGACACTAGCCGATGTTACAATTCCCACCGCTGTGCTAGTCTCTGCACTGGTGCCTGCCTCGCTGAAATGGTGCGACACAGGTGACAGTTCAGGGCCCTCAGGTGTGAGAAGGGGCATCTGCAATTCCTCCTGGCAGCCATGCTCTGATGATGCTGAAATTAACAAGGACAGTGGATCAGTTAGCGTGCACACAGTAACACACTTCATCCCTTTTCCCCCAGGCTCATAATGCGCTCAACCTTCCAAAACCTAAAGAGACGAACATTGGTGGGGTGGCAAATAATCAGGAGGAGGCCCAAACATTAACGGCAGATACAGATGGGCTGGTCAGGTGGCTTAAGGAATGCCAAATGGAATGTTATGTGGATAAGTGTGAGGTGATGCACTTGGATAGGAGAAACAAGGTACTGGAATACACAGGGAATGGTAGGACCGTGGAAAGTAAGGACGATTAGAGAGACCTTGCTGGGCATGATGACAGGCCCGTTAAGGTAGCGGGACAGGAACATAAGGCGTTTAAGAAGGTAAAAGCCATACTTGCCTTTATTAGGTGAGGAATAGAATGTAGGAATGGGGAGGTCATGTTGTAAGTGCAGAAAACGCTGTCGAGGCCACAGCTGCACTTCTGCGTGCAGTTGTGATCAGCGCTTCTTGGGAGGGATGCGATTGGAGTGGAGAGAGTGCAGAGGTCGCTGACCAGGATGCATGCTAGCCTGGAGAGTTGGAGTTATGCGGACACATAGCATATGCTGGTAAAATTAGCCGTGGAGCACAGGAGATTGAGAGGCGACATTATTGAGCTTCATAACATTATGAGGGGCATAGATCGGGTGGACAGAAAGCAACTTTTCCCCTTGGCGGAGGGATGACTAACCTGGTGGCATTGATTTAAGGTAAGGAGCATGAGGTTGACAGGTGAGGTGATGAGGAACCTTTGGACAGAGTAATATGGGATGCACTGGCTGAAAGGGTGTTGGGGGCAGAAACCCTCCTAAGATGTAATAAGTATTTGGATGTGCAGTAACGATGCCATGGCATACAACACCATGGGGATAGCGGTCAGAAATGGGATAAGGCAACTTTGGAAGGTGCTAGAGACACGCATCTTCGAAGGGCTGAGGAACCTTTGTCTCTATGACCCACATGTCTGACTCTATCAGTCTGTTAATGAGCAGTGTTGCTACATTAACGATTCCAACAATCATCAGTGCTTTGGATGGTGGGAAGACAGAGCAGATGGGACTGTGGACCTGGCCGCTCTACCCCAGCCTCACGGACACCTGTGGACCTGGGCACATGGTGCCTTTCAAGCTCCAGGGCCTCCTGCTCAAAATGGCTCAATATCACCAACTGGGCCTGGCCACCTCCAGTGCTTGAGCGCTCATAAGCATTATGGCCAGCAAGTTCCCACAAACAGGAATGAGATAATGACCTAATAACCTGTTTTTTAGTGATATAGGTTGAGAGATGAATATTGTCCAGGTCACTGGGAAGAATTCACTTGCTCTTCTTTGGAATAATGTGAAGGGATATTTTGCATTCATCAGTTAGGGTAGACAGGGCTTTGGTTTAACATGCCATGCAAAGACAGCACCTCCAATAGCGCAGCACACCCTCAGTGCATCTGTTACAGTTCACCCGGGGAGTTGCTGTGGTAATATGCACTTTTACATGCATGTTGCAGTCTGGAGCTGTGGATAGTGATGGTAGAGGCTCCAACTTTCTTTCCATCTCATGACTGACCAGGAGTCTCTCCCACTTTTACCACCTGCTATTGGTGTGTGTTGGAATGATTTGCAGGTTGATAATCAACCTGTTTGGCCACTTTACTAATCCACTTTCCTTGGCTATCAAGTTCTGTGGTGTGACTCAAACCCAGGGCTTCTGGCTCAGAGGCAGGGTCACTACCCACTGCACCACAAGACCTAATAGACTCACTATTCTGGAATTCCAGCCTAGATACGGGGACTTGAACCAGCAATCAACCTGGCTCAGAGGTAACAGTGCCACGACTGAGCTATGGCTGGCATGTTCTGGGTGCAGTGGTTATGTTGCTGAGCTAGTAATCCTGAGAACATGAGTTTGAATTCCACCATGGTGGTTTGAGAACTTGCATTCAGTTTTAAATGAAATCTGGAAATAAATGCTGATATCAATAAAAGTGGCCATAAAACTGTCAGATTGTTGTAAAATCTGATTCACTTGTATCCTTTAGGGAAGAAAACCTGCTGTGATTACCCAGGTTGGCCTATATGTAACTCCAGTGCCACACCAACGTGTTACACTCTTAACTGGCTTGTTTAAGAAGCGTAGAAATGCATAAGTGTATCAAACCCATCACTACCTTGTCAGATCACATAGGTACAATGAATGTCAGTCATACCAACAATGTCGCAACTTAAAAATGAATTTTTATCAAATCAGAAACAAAAAGGACTGAATTATCCTTGAATTTGCTGCTAATTTTTGGTATTGTTGGGATAAATGGGGCAGTAACGGCAAACCTTGCATTAAAATTATTCTCTAGAAATAGCCATGACCTTTGTTAAAAACCACTGTAGTCCTACCACATTTAAGTGGGGTCAAATGGTCATGGCTCACCTCCCACCTCAACCCAAATGCAAGCAAGGTGGTTTGGAAGATGAGTTTTTAGAATGCTTTTGTGACAGTTTCCTGTGGATCTAACTAGGGATAAAACTATTTTAGATCAAGTATTGTGCACTGAGGCAGGGCTGATTAGTAATGTCATAGTAAAAGATCGCCTGGGAAATGGTGAATTGAATTCTACATTAATTTTGAAAATGACATACTCCAATCACAAAGAACAATTTTAAATTAAAAAAAAGCTAATTAATAGGTATGAGGGGAGAGCTGGCTAAGGTTGATTGGATAAATAGCCTAAAAGGTACAGCGGTAAATAAAGAGTGGAAAACAATAAAAAAAAATACAGAATGTTCAACAAAAATACATTCCATTGAAAAATAAAAACTCAGTGAGAAAGATCCATCTGTGACTCACTCAGGAGGTTAAGAATACTATTAGGTTAAAAGAAGAGGCTTATAAAGTTGCAAAGAATAGAAGTAAGTCTGAGGATTGGGAACATTTTAGAAACAAGCAAAGGGCCATCAAAAAGTTGATAAAAAGGGAGAAATAGAATATGAGAGTGAACTAACTAGAAATATAAAAACAGATTCTAAGAGCTTTTACAAGTAAATAAAAAGGAGGGGAGTACTTAAAGTAAATATTGGTCCCTTAGAAGCAGAGACAGGAGAAATTATCATGGGGATTGAGGAAATGGCAGAAGCATTGGACAAATATTTTCTGACTGACCTCACAGTAGAAGACACAAGTTACACACCAGAAATAAACGATAACCTACGGCCTGTAAGAATGAGCACAGAAGGTAATTCATATCAGCAGAGAAAAAGTATGGAGAAACTGAAGCAACTAAAATCTGACAAATCCCCGGGATCTGATGATCTACATCCTAGGGTTTTGAAAGAGATAGCTGCAGAGATAGTGGATGCACTGGCTATGATTTTCTAAAATTCCCTAGATTCTGGAACAGTCCCAGCAGACTGGAAGCTGGCAAATGTAACACTGCTATTGAAGAAAGGAGAGAGTGAGAAACAGGAAACTACAGACCAGTTAGCCTGACATCAGTCATTGAGAAAGTGCTAGAATCTATTATTAAGGAAGTTTTAACAATACATTTAGAAAAGCATAGTATGGTTAGAACAAGTATGGCTTTACAAAAGGGAAATCCTATTTGACAAATTTACTAAGAGTTTTTTGAGGACGTAACTAGTACAGTAGATAAAGGAGAACCAGTAGATCTAGTTTACTTGGATTTCAGTATTGCTGAAAAAAGAGACATGCTGATGAAGATTTTTGTTTTGTGCTCAACAGGACAGAGGCAAGAATACCAAATTTCAAAAGGAACAACAATTTATACCACATGAGTAAAGGGTGCTGATTGGTTGGCAAGTGAACTCTGACCAGTGGGGTACCACAGGGATCAGTGCTTGGGCCCCAGTTATTCACAATATATATCAATGATTTGGATGAGAGAACCAAATGTAATATTTCCAAGTTTGCTGATGACACACAACTGGGTGGGAATGTGAGTGGTGAGGAGAATGTTAAGAGCCTTCAAGGTGATTTAGACAGGTTGAGTGGGTGGGAAAATACATGGCAGATGCTGTATAAAGTGGATAAGTGTGAAGTTATCCACTTTGTTAGGAAAAACAGGATGGCAGAGTATTATTTAAATAACGATAGATTGGGAAACATTGATGCACAAAGGGATCTGGGTGCCCTTGTATACCAGTCACTGAAAGCAAACATACAGGTGCAGCAAGCAGTTAAGAAGGCAAATGGTATGTTGGCCTTCATTGTGAGAGGACTTGAGTATAGGAGCAAGGATGTCTTACTGCAGCTATATAGGGCCTTGGTGAGACCACACTTGGAGTATTGTGTGCAGTTTTGGTCTCCTTACCTAAGAAAGAATACACTTGCCAAAGAGGGAGTGCAGCGAAGGTTCACCAGACTGATTCCTGGGATGGTAGAATTGTTGTATGAGAAGAGATTGGGTTGACTAGGCCTGTATTCACTGGAGTTTAGAAGAGTGAGCTGGGATCTCATTGAAACATATAAAATTCTGATGGGGCTGGACAGACTGGATGCAGGGATGATATTTCCTCTGGCTGGGGGGGGGGGTCTAGAACAAGGAGTCACAATCTGAGTATATGGGTTATACCATTTAGGACTGAGATGAGGAGAAACTTCTTCACTCAGAGGGTGGTGAACCTGTGAAATTCTCTACCACAGAAAGCTGTGGAGGCCAAATCACTGAATATATTTAAGAAGGAAATAGATAGATTTCTGGACTCTAAAGGCATCAAGAGGTATGGGGAAAGAGCGAGAGTACGGCATTGAGATAGAGGATCAGTCATGATCATATTGAATGGCAGAGCAGGCTCGAAGGGCTGAATGAATTCATCCTTCTCCTATTTTCTATGTTTCCACAATTGGTTCAGGTATTGCCATGTAGAATGCACCAGGGAACAATGATTCCCCAAGCTTGCTTAAATTCAAGCAAGGCAGTAGTTCACATGTAACATCCTCGAGGTCCTGTTGGAAAAGGAGATGGTGGATCCTGTTGGATGGTTCCCTGAATAAACTGTCAAAGTCATTTGGCAGAATGCCTCATCACCAGAATTTTCAAACAAGTAGCTTGACTGGTGGTGAGAAGGGCCCCGTCAGATCCTTCCTGCATGCCCAGAGTTTCGCCCCCTCTTCATGTTGCCCTCAAGGTGGCTGCAGAGGTAAAGAGACCGTTGTCCTTCTGGAATGTGTTTTTGCAATGACTGCCTGGAAAGAGATGCAGTAGTTTTTGTCAAGGTTCACCCCTGTAACACAGGACTCTGTTCTACAGGCTGTTCTCAGGAATGCACACCAAGACAAATATCAACTGCTGCTGGAGCATCATCAACTTGATGAAAGATGCTCTTTCATCTGCCTGAAATTTGTTGGTCTTCCAAAGCAAAGCTTTGTCGATGATCGCATGATGCAGACTGACATATTGCAAGGCCCAGGATTTTGTGCTAAGGGACGCACTTAAGCTTGGGGCAACTGCCACAAAGGCTCATGGGGAAAGGTCACTGTCTAAACCACTCCTGCCATAGGAGATCGAGGGGCTGAAACCATAGCAATTAGAAGGAAGTGAATAATGATGTCCCACAAGGATTTGTGCTGGGGCCTTAACTATTCACCAATTTTATCAATGACTTAGGTAACACCAAAGAGGGCCATATGTCCAAGTTTGCTGAAAACACAAGTAAATTACAAAGAGACATTGATAGATTAAATGAGTGTGTAAAACTGTAGCAAACAGATTTCAACACAGGTAAGTGTGTGTAGTAATGATCTGTCCATGGCAGGTCCCCCTGCTCATGACCAACCCCATGATTAAGTTAATTCATTTAAAACAATCTTTTATTCGTTTAGTGCTGATCTGTCCATGGCAGGTCCCTCTGCTCATTTCTCCATGCCTTGCATCCTGCCCTTTCCTCTTCAGTTGCTCGTAAGAGCCTCCCAGTTTCAATTTCAATGAACAATATGACTAGAGGAAATGTCCTAGCTGTTCCACAATCACTGCCAAAAGCTTGCTGGTCCGCTGTTGGCCATGGCTCATAACCTGAACATAGGATTTTTGCCTGGGCCTGAGGCAACTCACAAAAGGGCAGTGACAAACACCCCCTGAGGTCTCAAATGGCCTTGCTATCATAAGGTAAGTGTGAGGTCAACCGTTTTGGACCAAAAAATGACAGAACTGAGTACTTTTTAAGTAGTGCAAAGCTGGAAACAGTGGAGGCCCAAAGAGATTTAGAGATCACTAAAATGAAGTAGTCAGGTACAAAATATAATCACAAAGGCTAATTTTAGCCTTTATAATTGAAGGTCCAGAATATAAGGGGAGGTGGTATTGCTACAGCTATAGGGCCGCACCCCTAGCCAAGCTGTTCCAGTATAGCTACAACATTGGCATCTACCCGGCAATGTGGAAAATTACCCAAGTATGTTCTGTCCACAAAAAGCAGGACAAATCCAACCCAGCTAATTATTGCTCCATCAGTCTACTCTCAATTATCAGTAATGTGATGGACAGGATCATCAACAGTGCTATCAAGTGGCACTTGCTTACCAATAACCTACTCACTGATGCCCAGTTTGGGTTCCACCAGTGTCACTCACCTTCTGACCTCATTACAGCCTTGGTTCAAACATGGACAAAAGAGCTGAACTCCAGAGACGGGATGAGAGTGACTGCCCTTGACATCAAGGCAGCATTTGACCAAGTGTGGCATCAAGGAGCCCTAGCAAAATTGGAGTCAATGGGAATCTGGGGAAAACTCTCCACTGGTTGGAGTCATACCTCGCACAAAGGAAGATGATTGTGGTTGTCGGAGATCAATCATCTCAGCTTCAGGACATCATTGCAGGAGTTCCTCAGGGTAGTGTCCTCGGCCCAACCATATTCAGCTGTTTCATCAATGAGCTTCCTCCCATCATTAGGTCAGAAGTGGGGATGTTTGTTGATGATTGCACCATGTTCAGCATCATTCGCAACTCCTCAGATACTGAAGCAGTCCATGTCTAAATGCAGCAAGACCTGGCTAATATCCATGCTTGGGCTGACAAGTGGCAAGTAACATTCGTGCCACACAAGTGCCAGGCAATAACCATCTCCAATAAGAGAGAATTAACCATCATCCTTTGACTTTCAATGGCATTACCATCGCTGAATGCCCCACTATCAACTTCCTTGACGTTACTATTGACCAGAAACTGAACTGGACTAGCCATATAAATACTGTGGCTACAAGAGCAGGTCAGAGACTGGGAATTCTGCAGTGAATAACTCACCTCCTGAGTCCCCAAATCCTGTCCACCATCTACAAGGCACAAGTCAGGAGTGTGATGGAATACTCTCCACTTGCCTGGATGAATGCAGCTTCAACAACACTGAGGAAGCTGGACACCGTCCAGGACAAAGCTTCCCGCTTGATTGGCACCACATCCACAAACATTCACTCCCTCCACTACCAATGCACAGCGATTGCAGTGTGTACCATCTACAAGGTGCACAGCAAGAATTCACCAAGGCACCTTTGACAGCACTTTCCAAACCCATGACCACTGCCACCTAGAAGCACAAGGGTAGTAGATAGATAGGAATACCACCACCTGGAAGTTCCCCTCCAAGCCACTCACCATCCTGGCTTGGAAATATATCGCTGTTCCTTCATTGTCACTGGGTCAAAATCTGGAACTCCCTTCCTCACAGCACTGTGGATGTACCTACATCACATGGACTGCAGTGATTCAAGAAGGCAGCTCACCAATACCTTCTCAAGGGCAATTAGCCAGTGACACCACATCCCATGAATGATTTTTAAAAATTCAAGTTAGGTCAGGACTGGTATACAATGTAAGCGTCTGGGAACAGCTCCTTAGGATATATTGACCATGAAAGGAGTCCAGCACAGATTGACTGGAATGTTAACAGGGCCCCAAGGCGTGTTATTAGGAGAAATTACATAAACTAGGCTTGTAATACCAGGATTACCAGGGGTGATTTGACTGAGGTTTTTGGGAGTTTGAAAGGAATTGATCAGGTATAGATAAAGAAAAACTTTTTCTGCTGGTTGGAGAGTCTAAGACAGGAGCACATAACCTTAAAATCAAAGCCATGCCATACAGGAGAGAATGTTGGAAAAACCTATTGAAAGGAAGGGTGCTAAAAGTGTAGAATTCTTTCCCACTAAAAGCAATAGATTCTGGCTCAATAAGTCATTTTAAACCTGAGAATAGTAGATTTTTGCCAGGGAAGGGTATTCAGGAATCTGGACCCAAGACAGATAAATGGAGTTAAGGTACAGATTTGCCATGACCTTACTGAAAGGCAGAACCTGCTTTTGAGACTGAATGGCTTTCTCTGTTCTAATGACCCCTTGTTCTAGACTCCCTACCAGAGGAAAATGTTCCTCTCTATCTGCCCTATTGATTCCTTTCAAAATCCTAAAACCCTCAATCAAATCATCCCTTCACCCTCTATATTTTAGGAAATAATTAAGTCCTTCAGGGGTCAGAGTGCAAACACTGAGCCACAACTGGCACATGAGGAACAGAATGAGATTGTAATGGAATCTGCCATGTCGGTATTATTTACAATTTGATGAACTTCTCCTTCCAAAAGGATGAAATAAAACAAAAGAAAATTAAAATAAAGGAGAAGAGTGATGCACTAAAGAAGAGAATTGAAAGTGAAGAAAGAGAAATTTTTGACTATCTGGACAGAGAAGAGAAGCATGTAATTGCAGAGATTGATGCCCAGATCCAAGATCTCAATGGCAAAATGAGCGATTTCAAGAAATACTTGACCAATCTGAATAACGTCTCCAAGAAAAAGGAAATCTTCTTCATACAGGTAACAATTTCTGCTTCTGTAACCGAGAAATAAATGAACTAGGATTGTTTACCTGAAGAATGACATCAGCCAATTAGAAGTTGTTCCTTTATCTAATTTGAGCACCAGCCTATGTTTGTGATGTAAACAGAATAGTCCCTCTTTGAGTTATACTTTCTTCTATCTTTTCCAGGATTTTAGGATTATGATGTTGGGATTGTTTAGCTTTGTGTTACGAACTTTTAAAACCCAAGCTTAGAGAGCATTAAACAGTATCCCCTGAATTATCCCTTACAGTTTTCAGCCTGTACTGTGAGTCTTGCATTTCAATTTAGTCTTAATAAATATGCAAAGGTCTACAGAAGCTATTATGCTCTTGAACACTTGCACTTTGTGCAGCTGCTAACACACATGTTATATATTAATACTCCTCCCCATTTGTATCTTATTCTAGATGTTTAATTCTGAAGCTGGCAGGTAAGTAGCAGATTGCTTCTTTTTTATTTGAATATTTTGGAAAGTCATGTCCACTAGCCCGCGGTCAGCTGCACCTGCTCTGACCAGATAGTGCCACTGGTCAGCTCTGTTTCTGTACTTTATCAGACTTGGCTGTTGTGTATAAACCCTACATATTGGGACAAAGGGATATGATCCAGCATTACTGAGGTAGGAACCGGGTAAGAAATTGATGAGAGAATGAAGAGAGAAACCCAGAATTTGATGTAAGAATGTCCAAGGGAGATTTTGACCATTGCAGAGACTGATTGAAATCGGAGAAAGGAGGGGTTGGCTACATGAAGTGGTGCATTGTTCCTTTACTTCTGACATTTGCGTTTATATCCAGCACAGCTGGTTTAATAAATTATACAGTGATGTTGAATTTGCGC
The DNA here is from genome assembly GCF_017639515.1 of Carcharodon carcharias. Lineage (NCBI taxonomy): Eukaryota > Metazoa > Chordata > Chondrichthyes > Lamniformes > Lamnidae > Carcharodon > Carcharodon carcharias. Next base: position 97,980,074 of record NC_054480.1, read on the forward strand.
GAGGTATTGGTTAGGCCCATAGCTGGGAGTATCGGGTATGGTTCTGTATTACTCTATTAACAGAAAGAAACTGGAGCCATGAAGAAAGTGGGTGTTTAAAATGGTATCAGGAATGAGAGACTATAGATAATACACAAGGCTTAAACACTGGGAACACTCTCACCATAACAAAAATGTGAAAGAGAGGATCAAATAGCTGTGTTCAAGATAACAGAGGGTTTTCCCAGAAAAAAAAGTGAAAGGTTGTCAGTGAATCGGTAATAAGGTAGCATCAACCGTGGGTTATCACAAGGAGAATGAAGGGAGGTGTTGGAAGATTTATTTTCTACAGAGAGTTATTACAACATGGAATGTTCTACCGCAGGGGCTACTCAGGAAGATCTTCTCACATCACTTAAATGGTAATTGGATGTGTATTTGAAGAGGAAGAATATAAAGAAATATGGGAAAAGGGCAGGGAATTGAATTGTAGTAAATAATTTAGGAATATCAGAGGTTCTATGTCTGGACTGTGCTGATTTAGATATTTTTTTTTGAAATAACACCTCCATGTCCTCAGGACATCTTAGGATCTCAGTGCAGTATTGAGTGAGTCCTGCCCTATTGGAAGTATTGTCCTTCAGATGATAAGTTAAACCAGGGCCCTGTCAACCCTATGGGGTGAACATAAAAGGTCTCATGGCATTAATTTGAAGGAGAGCAGGGGATTTCTGCCTAGAACCCGGACAATATTACCCTTACACCAACATCACTAAAACAGATGATCTGGTCATTGTCACAGGGCTGCTGTGAACTTCAGCTGCTAAATTTCATATATATAGCTATATATCAACTATATTTCAAAAGTATTTAATTGGCTGTAAAAAGCTTTGTGATGTCCTGAAGTATTAAGATGGGCTATGAAAATGCAAGTCTTTCTCCTTTATTTAAAAATAAATGTATGGAAAGTATTCCAGAATATTGAAAAGAAACATACATTCCAAAGTAAAGGGCAAATGTCAAAATGAAACAATTTTACCTTCTGCCAGTATAGGACTAATCTCTGTTGCATTCCTCAGAAGCTCATAAACTTTTTTAAAGGTGTTTGTGTGAATTATCAGATTGAGAAGCTTATCAAAACCGTTCGTATCGCTTCCATCTCCGTGCTTGGATGCAACTAAACTGCAGCAGTTGGCGCATTGGTCGCAGGAACAGGTGGAGAGGAACAGAGATATCTTGGTCTTACTGTGTAAGTAGTGAATCAATAGAGTCCCCATTATTTACACTATCCAGGCTTAGCATAAGCAGCTGCCTACGTTGGGCAAATGGGAGCTAGCTAATTGTAATTTCCATTAAAGTCAGTTACAAAGGCTTCCACTGGAGAAAGCAGTTAATCTGCAGGCCAAGCAAATATCAAGCAGATGACTGGTGTCTGTTTTGAGCATGGTATCAAAGAGTTTTACATCACATGTACATACCCGTGTTCAGTTCTAAGCCAGCAATAAATCAGGAAAACAAAAACTGGTGCTCACTTCTCCAGAAAAGAGAAGGCTGAGGGGTAACCTTGTTATGGTCTTTAAAATTATAAAGGTGTTTTATTGGATAAAGAAAATGTTTCCCCTTACTGGGGAATCCAAAATTAGGAGGACATAATTATAAGGTATTCACTAATAAATGCAATTGGAAACTCAGGAGAAACTTCTTTATCCAGGGAATGGTGAGAATTGGAACATGTTATCACACAGAGTAGCTAAGGTGAAAAGTATTAGATGTTTTTAAGGGGAATTGAATAAGTACATGAGAGAGAAAGGAATAGAAGGATATACTATAGGGTTAAATGGAGTAGTGATAGGAGGCTCATGTGGAGCATAAAGACCAGCATAGAACAACTGGGCCAAATGGTCTGTAAATTCTATGTAATTGTATGCAATTCTAGGTAAAGAATGAAGCCTCTTGACCCATTGTGTCTAAGCCATCTCTCTATCCACTTACTATGCCATCCTTCTATCTTTCCCCCTTTTAAATATACTTGTTTAAGTGTTATTGTAGCTTGCTTCACTGATCCCTTTTTTATTTATTCATGGGATGTGGGCACCATTAGCTAGGCCAACATTTTTTGCCTATCCCTAATTGCCATTTTTCAGAGGCATTTAAGAGTCAACCACATTTCTGTGGGTCTGGAGTCACATGTAGGCCAGACCAGGTAAAGACAGCAGGTTTCCTTCCCTAAAGGGCATTAGCAAACCAGGTGGGTTTTTACAACAATCAGCAATGGTTTCATGGTGATCATCAGACTTTTAATTCCAAATTTTTATTGAATTCAAATTTCACTATCTGCCATGGAGGGATTCGAAACCAGGTCCCCAAGGGTCTCTGGAATGTTGGTCTAGTGGCACTACCACTATACCACCATCTCTTGCAAAACTCCATCCCATTTCCAAACTTCCTTTCTTATCCAAAGTCCTTGAATGTGTTGCCATCTCCCAAATTCGTGCCCATCTTTTGCTGGGCTCCATGTTTGAATCCCTCCAATCAGGTTTCTAACACCACCACAGTACAGAAACAGCTCCACCAGAGTGACAAATGACATCCTATGTCACTGTGACAAAGGTAAATTATCCCTCCTCTTCTTTCTCTACCTGAATGCAACCTTTGACACTGTTGACCTATCATCTTCCTCCAATGCCTCTCTACTGCCATTCCAGCTCATTGGGACTGCATGCATCTGGTTCCATTCTTATCTATCTAATTGTATCCAGAGTATCACTTACAATAGTTTCTCTTCCTGCTCCTGCACTGTCACCTCTGGTATAAAAACAGAAAGTGCTGGAGAAATTCAGCCAGCCTGGTGACATCTGTGGAGACAGAAACAGAGTTAATGCTTTAAGTCCAATATTACTCTTCTTCAGAACTGAAGAGGGGTAGAAATGTGATGGGTTTTATGCTGTTGAAAAAGTGGGCTGGGGCAGGTGGAGAAAAAGGAAGGTCCGGATAGGTTAGAAGACAGAAGAGATCAAATAACAAAGATGTCATGGAACAAAAGGGAAAGGAGTGGTAATGGTAGTAGTAAAGAAACAAAACATTGGTCCAGAGTAAGTGTTATTGGCAGAATAAAGGACAGCTCTATGTGAAAGCAAAACATGAAAACAAGATTCAGGTTGACACTTGGCAAAAACACAAATCAAAATGGAGGGCAGAGTTTATGGTCTGAAGTTGTTGAACTCAGTGTTGAGTCCAGGAGGCTGTAAAGTATCTAATCGAAAGATGAGGTGCTATTCCTCCAACTTGCGTTGGGCTTCACTGGGGACAGAAATGTGAGCATGAGAGCAAGATGGTGAAACCAAATGGCAAGTAACTAGAAGGGCACTTTTGGTGTTCCCCAAGGATCTGCCCTTGGCATCCTCCTATATCTCGTCAACATGCTACCCCTAGACAACATCATCTGAAAGCACAGCATTAAATTCCACATATATGCTGATGACACCCAGCTCTCCCTCACCATCACTGTTGCTAAATTATCACACTGCTTATCTGACATTGTGTACTGGATCAGCATAAATTTCCTTTGATTAAATATTGGGAAGTCTGAAGCCATCGTCTTCAGCCCTTGTTCTATAATCCTTTCACTAGCTACCAATTCCATCCCTTTCCCTAGCAACAAGCAGAGACTCATCCAGTTTGTTCATAACCTTGGTGTCATAGTTGATCCTAAAATGAGATTCTGCCCTTATATCTGGGCCATTGCTAAGACTGCCTATTTCTACCTCTGAAACATTACCCAACTTTGCTCCATCTCGGCTCATCTTATACTGAAACGCTCATCCATCCCTTTTGTCATACCTAGATTCGACTATTCCAACACACTTCCACATTCTACCCTCTGTATACTTGAGGTAATTCAAAACTCTGCTGCCCATGCCTTAATTCCCACCAGGTCCCTTTCCCTATCATCCCTGTGCTCACTGACCTATATTGACAACATCTTGATTTTAAAATTCTCTTCCTTGTTTTCAATTTCCTCCTTGGCCTCATCCTTCCATATCTCTGTAATTTCCTTGAGCCCCACAACCCTCCAAGATATCCGTGCTTCGTTAATTCTGCGCCTTTTGAGCATCCCTGATGTTAATCATTCCACCATTGTCTTCAATTGCCTGAGCCCTAAGCTCTGGAATTTCCTCTCTAACCCTTTTTACTTCTTCCCCTCCTCTTTAAAACCTAACTCTTTGACCAAACTGTTGGTCATATGACCTAATAAATATCTCCTTATGTGGCTTGGCGTCAAATTTTTTATAATGTGAACCACTTTAGGATTTTTTATTACGTCGTAGGCACTCTACAAATATAAGTCGTTGTTGTTGCTTCTGATAGGACTTTCCATGCCCTAATTGTCTTCTGCATTGAACAAATTCTTCTTTGTTCTTTTGGACATAATCTTAAATTCACAGCCTTCATTGGCAACTCACCAGAGAGTGGAAACAATTTACCCCTATTTGCCATCTCAAAACCTCATAATTTCAAATATCTTTATCAAATCTCCTCTTAAACCTTCTTTATTTTAAGGATAAGAGCTCAGTCTTTCCATATAGTCTCTCATTCTTAGAATCATTTAAGTGAATCCCTTGTGCCCTCTCCATGGTCTGAAGTGAGGGACACATGACTGGACATAATGGGGCATAGAAACAGCAGTGACCCACATGGCAGATTGGTCAGGAAAGTAAAAGCCCAAGGTAATGTGGCAAACTGGATAAAAGGTTGGCTTTGTAACAGGAAACAAAGGGTAATGGTCAATGGATGCCCTTGCGAATGGAAAATTGTCTCAAGTGGTGTTCCACAGGGCTCGGTGTTGGGACCTTTGATGTTTGTGTTATATATTAATGATTTGGATGTGCATGTGGGGGACACGATTGGGGAATTTGCAGATGACACAAAGATTGGCCGAGTAGTGGATAGTGTAGAGGATAGCCATAATCTCCAAAACGATATAGATGGGTTGGTGGAGTGGGTGGTAAAGTGGCAGATGGATTTTAACATAGAGAAGTGTGAGGTCATCCATTTAGGGAGGTCAGACAGTTACAGGGATTACACAATAAATGGGAATATATTAAGAGGGGTATATGAAGTGAGAGATCTTGGCGTACAAGTACACAGGTCCCTGAAGGCAGCAGTTCAAGTAGACAAGGTTGTAAAGAAGGCATATGGAATGCTCTCCTTCATTGGCAGAGGTATAGAATATAAAAGTAAGGATATAATGTTGGAATTGTATAAAACATTGGTGAGGTCACAACTGGAGTATTGTGTGCAGTTCTGGTCACCACATTACAGGAAGGACGTAATAGCTCTGGAGAGATTGCAGAGGAGGTTTACAAGAATGTTGCCAGGGTTAGAAAAGTATAGCTACGAGGAGAGATTGGATAGGTTGGGGTTATTTTCCTGAGAACAAAGAAGGCTGAGAGGTGACTTGATTGAGGTATACAAAATTATGAGGGGAAAAGATAGAGTGGACAGGATAAAATTGTTTCCCTTGATGGAGAATTCTAGAACCAGGGGACATAGGTTCAAGATAAATGGGTAAATGTGTAGGGGGGACATGAGGAAGAACTTTTTTACACAGGGGTTAGTGGGTGTCTGGAATTCGTTGCACAAGTTGGTGGTAGAGGCAGAAACTTTAAACTCTTTTAAAAAGTACCTGGATCTGCACCTTAAGTGTTGTAAGCTGCAGGGCTATGGGCCGGGTGCAGGAAGGTGGGATTAGAAAGGGCACCTGGGTATCCTCGGGCAAAAGCGATTCCTTGGCTGTAAAGCACTTTGGGACATCCTAAGCTAATGAAAGACGCTTTAAAAATGCAAATTATTTCTTCTTTCTTTATTGCCTATCCTTTGTTGCCCTGAGAGACTGGCAACTCAGTATTTTTTTGATGAGCTGCTACAGACTTTGTGGAAATTGCAGGGTTTGAATCCAGCAATGATGAAGGGAAAGCAACCTAAATTTCATTCTTTCACCACTCCTGTGTAGATGCAATGCAACCTTTGATTTTAACATCAACACAGCAGCTAGCCTCAGGTCACTTAGATACCCCTGATACCCACATCATTTGTTTAAACACAGGAATCTAAACATGTACCTGTCAAACGAACATATGAACAAGGAGCAGGAATAGGCTTCGAGCCTGCTCAGCCATTTAAGAAGATCGTGTCTGATTCGATAGTAACCTGAAATCTACATCCCACTTACCCCTGATAACCTATTACCCCCTTGCTTACCAAAGATCTATCCATCTCTTCTTGAAAAGGTGGTGGAAGCAGAGCCTTTGAATATTTTTAAGGCAGAGAGTTTCAAAGACTCACGACCCTCTGAGTGAAAAATATTCACCTCAACTCTGTTTTAAATGGGTGAGCCCTTATTTTTAAACAGTGACCCTAGTTCTAGATTCTTCCACAAGAGGAAACATCCTCTCCACATCCACCCTGTCAAGACCCCTCAGGATCTTATATGCTTCATTCTTACTATTCTAAATTCCAGCAGATACAAGCCTAGTCTTTCCAACCTTTCCTCATAAGACAATCCACCCATTCCAGGTATTAGTCTGGTAAACTTTCTCTGAACTGCTTCCAATGCATTTACATCCTTCCTTAAATAAGGTGACCAATACTGTACACAGTACACCAAATATGGTCTCACTAGTGCCCTGCACAACTGAAGCATAACCTCCCTACTTTTGTATTCAATATTACCAACACTCACTTTGTTAACTCTTTTTCCTTTTTAAAATATTTATAAAAACTCTTACTACCTGTTTTTATATTTCTGGCTAGCTTTCTCTCAAACTCTAATTTTTCCCTCCTTATTAGTCTTTTAGTCATTCTTTGCTGCTCCCTATATTCTGTCCAATCTTCTGGCCTTCCACTTATCTTTGCATAATTACATGCTTTTTCTTTAAGTCTGATACTATCTTTAACCTTTCTAGTTAACCATGGTGTGTCCATCCCTTGGACTTTTTCTTACTCGTTGGAATATGTCTATTCTATGCATTCTGAAATATCCCCTTAAATGTTAGCCACTGCATCTCTGTTGACCTATCCCTTAAGCTAATTTGCCAATTCACTTTAGCCAGCTCAGCTTTCATGCCATTATAATTGCCCTTATTTAAGTTTAAAAACTTAGGGTGCAATTTTCCCAGGTTTGCACTACGTGCGGTAGCGGGCGGGTAAAATGGAGTCCTACCCGCTGATGAAAATGGTGGGTTTTCACGCCATATCCTCCGGAGCCTGCCTCATTACTTATTCACTCCTGGGAAACAAGCTGTTACCATGGCGGGCGGGCTCTCATGCGCCCGCTTGCCATCACCCCGCTGTTGCACCACGCTGGCCGCCATCTTTAAAAGGCAGCCACCAGCAAAGCGCTCATTGCCACCAGCTCACCACCGTTGCCTGGGAGACATGGCCGGCAAAGGCAAAAGGACTGCTGCCCCCCACTTCAACAATGGGTCCCTCGAGCGACTACTGGATGCCGTGGAGGCCCCCCGTGATGTGCTCTACCCCCACTCTGGCCGCAGGATGGGCAGCAAAGTCATCAGCCCAGCTTGGGAGGCAGTGGCAGCACAAACGCCCTTCAGAGGAGGACAGCCACCCAGTGCCACAAAAGGATGAATGATCTCCTCTGTTCCCCCAGGTAAGTCACTCTTTACATCACTCTCAACTCACACACTCTCAAACCCATCACACATCCACAGGGCCCTCACTCACTGCCAGTGCAAGAGACATCACCAATCACTCTTTCACACACACCGTCATTGTCCTCATCCTGTCCATGGGACCACTCATCACCCACACAGGCCAGGCATACTTATCATCTGACCCGGCAGGCATCCTGTTACACTCTCCCCATCTCAATCCATGCAGGACAAACTGGCTCACAACAGGAGAGAAAGGTCGCAGATGGGTGGAGGGATGCTGGAGATCAAAGTTCTTACAGAATTTGAAAACAGAGCCATCCAGCTGGCCGGTGATGACAGGGACTGGTCCTGTGCTGACGGTGAGGTTGGCACTGCTCTAACAAGTTAGAATCCAGCAGTGCAACATCCATCAAAAAACCATGCTGTGAGTGATGTGTCCTGTTTCACAGGCCACTGCCATGTACTAATTATCTCCCCTTGCTTTCGCAGGCACATCCGGGAAACAGCCAGCAGAGTCCATGACCCAGGGCCTCCAATCAAGGCCCATAGCAAGCTTTGCAGAGGAATCTGAAGGTACCCTCCATGAAGTCCCGTCACAGTGCTCACCCACACCCTCCACCAGCACAGAGACTCACTTCTCAGTGGGAACTAGCTTTAGAGTAGCCTCGGGATTACAATCTGTTGAGCACATCGCACTCACTGATCCACAGCGGGCAGAGGCAGGGACTTCCTAGGTCCCAGCACTCAGAGGACTGCTGGAGGCTAGAACAATTTTGAGTCTGAGTCAGATGACCAGCCTCTGGACTCAGTCATGTCACAGTTGCTGGAGCTGCAAAGGCAAGCTCGGGAACATCAGGAAAGGATGTCCGCTGCACTCCTCAGATTGCAAGGCATGGTGGAGGAGTCCGTCTGCCTTCAGGCTGAGATGATGGTGCTGGCATTGCATCACACCAAGGTCAACTGGCAGGATGGCAGCCACCATGGAGATCTTGGTCCAGGACATCACTCCTGCACTCCTGCATTGCTGATGCCATAGTTGGCCTCCAGCAGTGTACGTGAGAGGGGTGCTGGGCAGTTCAATCTCACTCCAGCTTCCCCTTCCGTTCACAGAGTCAGCAGTGCACACTCTGGGGCCATCCACCCAGGTGACTCTGGGAGTGTCCAGCCCATCCAAATCCCCTCTTCCTTTGACTCCACAGCTCCAGCTTCACAGCCTGATCATGGAGCGCAAGTGAGCTGCCCTCAGCCAGGCAGGAGTCAGACATTCTCAGGGGCTATGTGAAAATATATGGAGTGTCCTCACTGCATGTTGATATCATCCTCCTGCGATCGAGCGGCTATTAGGGCCTCCATGGCATCTCCATGACAGGAGCATTCTCGCAGACAGTATTGGCACTGCGATAAGCCATACTGGAGTCAAATGTTCACAACTGTGATGTGAGGATCTATGGGGACACCTCACTGCATGTCGTCATCATCCTCCACAAATCTGGCAGCTATGAGGGCCTCCGGAGCATGCCTGCCTCATCTACCCAGTGCGAGAGCTTCATCTCCTTCATCATCACCATGGAGAACCCCTCACCCTCATCCCTATCAGCGTCCTCCTCATCCAAGGAGACCTCCAGCTCTTCCATCTCCTCCTCAGCCAACTTGTCTCCCTGTTGCAGCGCCAGGTTGTAAAGGGTGCAGCAGGCGACGATGATGCGTGACACCCTCTCTGTGGACTATTGCAGGGCTCCACCAGACCGGTCCAGGCACCAGAACCACATCTCCAGCATCCCCATGGCCTACTCCACCAAGTTGCAAGTTGCAGCATGAGCCTCATTATAGCGTCACTCTGCTGCAGTCTGAGGCCGCTGCACGGGTGTCACCAGCCACGGCCTCCCTTGTCCCCAAGGAGCCAAACCTACAGCCTCTGTGGACCCTGGAAGATGTCAGGGGCCTGTGACTGATTGAGGATGTAGGAGTCGTGCACAATCCCTGGAAACCATGCACATACCTGCAGAATGCATACTAGCTACATGTTTAGTAAGTGGAAGCCCTTGTGGTTGATGTAGTCCACCATGTGCAGTGATGGAGACCTGAGCGCCACATGGGTGCAGTCAATTGTACCCTGCACCTGTGGGAACACCGAGATCAGAGTGAATCCAATGGCCCTTGCATCCTGGCTGTCCCGGTCCCGGGCGAAATGCACAAAGTTGTGTGCCATGGAGAAGATGGCATCCGTGATCTCATGGATGCATTTGTAGGTGGCGGAATGTGAAATCCCACAGGGGTCACCTGTGGAGCCCTGAAAGGAGTCACTGGCATAGAAATTGAGCACCCTGGTCACTTTCACAGCCACGGGTAGTAGATGCCCTCCATGTCCCCTTGGTTCCAAGTCCTGCAGTAAATGGCAGATGTGAGCCACCAGGTCCCTGGACATGCGCAGTCATTGGCAACACTGGTTCTCAGTCATCTGCAGGAATGGCAGGCGGTGTCTATAGGCCCTGGGTGTCGCTAGGTGCTGACCAGCCACGGCTCACTGTCATTCCAGGGCAGGGTGTGCGGGAAACCCTGTTGCCCTTTCTTCATGAGGTTGCTGTTCCTGCCTTTGTGAGGCCAGGAGCCTTAGTCGCCCTCTCTTCCATCTTCTACGCTCTCTGTAAGCCATCAGGCATACAACTAGATCACCAGGATCCATAATCCTGACGTGGTCCTCCTGCAGCATGAAAGACAGAGAGACGTGGTTATCATGGGTGTACTTAGCACCTTTCCTGGCCCTGTGTGACCACCTCTTAATGCTTCCCAGAGAGTGCTGCTCACCCCTCAGATGGCCAGAGATGAATGTGCTGCATAGCTGCCCTGTCAGACTGTGACATGGGGGACACTGGTCCAAACCTGGATGCTGAGATTGCAAGAGGCTGCGAGTGCCTCCAGCAGTGACTGCTACATGGCCAGTGATGATGAGGAGATTGTACAACGTATGCAGTCCAACTGCTCCGCAGTCCAAAAAAGTGGTGGCGGAGTCAACGTCTGTGCAGGGGCAGGGGTGGGGGTGGGTGGGTGGGGGGGGGGGGGGGGGGGGGGGGGGGGGTGGGGAGTCGTGTGGGGGTGGCGTGGGGTGGCAGCTGCGGGGTCGGGTAAAGTATGGATTGCTTAGTGGCCCCTTGGTGTCTCCGTATTGCTTGCATTGGCGGGCAGCTAGGAGCTTGACCCCATATCACTGAGGCTGCGACTGACCTGTCTCAGCTGCAGAGGCATGTTCAGTTTGTACAAGTGTCCCTAATGCATGGCGACTCCCCTTGCTTGCCCTGACCCCAATCCCAATTGCCTGTGTGCGGAATACAGCACCAGGGGAGCACTTGACCCCCCCACCACTGACAACAGTCGCCTCTGAGGCTGGCAAGCACTTGCCCCCAAACACCATCACCCCTCAGCAGTTGCCTCCGGAGCCAGGCATCAGTCTCCCTCCCCACCTCGGTGCCCCTGAGGCCCGTAAACAACTGGTGAGCTGTGGAGAACGCTGCTGCTCACTCACCTCAGTTCCCCCAAAGTGAAGGCCACCAAGTGCACATTGCCTGCCTGCTGTTGAGAAACGTCAACATGCTTTCCCGCCGATGTGGACAGACGATATGGTGGGGTTCCTAGAGCCTGGCGGGATGGCCTTTTATTTACAATTAGATCCCCACCCACCGATGGCGGGAAACACAGCCCACGGACAATCACGACCTGCCTTCACACCGTCGTGAAACAGTTTGCATCATATTTTCAGCGCACGCCACCTATCACACCCTCCACCAGCGGGCTCGGAAAGTTCCAGCCTTATTCTCAGACTCACTCCTCTCTCCCTCAAACTGAATGTAAAATTCAATCATATTATGGTGCTGCTACCAGGGCCATCTTCAGAATGAGGTCATTAATTACTCCCATCTCATTGCACAATACCAGCTCTAGTATAGCCTGCTCTCTGGTTGGCTCCTTCATGGTTTATTGCACATACACTAGGGGAGTGGCCCAAAACCAAATTCTGGAGATGAGGTCATTTGCATAGCGAGGCAGCCAGAGGATACAATGACTCATCAATGCCAGGCAGTCCAATCCATGCCAGTCCAGCCTCTCCTGGAACAGGACCCTTTGAAGAGTCAAAAGGGCTAAAGACAGAGATGCACGGATCTCTTCAACTCCTCTAGTTGAAGGTATTGATGAATTCCACGCCCACCACCCCTCTTGCCAGGATCAATTCCCTTAGTCTACTAGAAGCAACTCAGAAAGATATGCCAACTGGTGAGATTTCCAATGAGGTCTGTCAGTGGTGCCAAACTTAGGGGCTCCCTGACCCATACCCTTTACCTGATAATGAGGTGGGTGGGAAATCAGCCAAAAGCTTCATAAAGTGTGACTCTCCACACTCCTAGCCCCCTCACACCCTCTCCAGCCCCAATGCTTTTGAACCATAGAATCATAAAAATGTTATAGCACAGAAAGAGGTCTTTTAACCCCTCATTTGTGCGCTGGCCAAAAAAGGAATAAAAAAGAAGCTAGCCGCTCATTTCAATCCCACTTTCCAGCACCTGGCCTGTAGCCTTGCAGGTTACTGTACTTCAGGTGCAGATCCAGGTACCTTTTAAATGAGTTGAGTGTTTCAGCCTTGACCACCGATTTAAGCAGTGAATTCCAGATGCCCACAAAGTTTTTCCTCATGTCCCCTCTAATGCTTCTACCAATCATTTTAAATCTATGCCCCATGGTAATTGACCCCTCAGCTGGGAGAAACAGGTCTTTCCTGTTTACCCTATCCAGGCCCCTCATAATTTTGTTTCCCCTCAGCCTCCTCTGTTGCAAGGAAAACAACCCCAGCCTATTCATCTTTCCTCTTAGCTATAATTTTCAAGCCCTGGCAACATTCTTGTAAATCTCCTATGTACTCTCTCCAGAGCAATTATGTCCTTCCTATAATGTGGCAACCAGAACTGTACACAAAATTCCAGCTGTGGCCTAACCAGCAGTTTATACAGTTCCATCATTACATCCCCACTTTTGTATTCTGTACCTCGTCCAACAGAGGAAAGCAGTCCATATGCTTTCTTGACCACCTTATCTACCCATCCTGCCATCTTCAGGGAGCTGTGGACATGCACTCCAAGGTCTCTCACTTCCTCAACCCCCACCAAAATACACCCATTTATTGAGTATTCCCTTGCTTTGTTTGCCTTCCCCAAATGCATTACCTCACACTTCTCCAGATTGAATTCCATTTGTCACTTTTCCACCCATTCAACCAAACCATTGATAACATTCTGGGGACAACTATCCTCTTCACTATCAACTACACGACCAACTTTTGCGTCATCTGCAAATTTCCCAAACATGCCTCCCACATTTAAGTCCAAATCATTAATATATACAACAAACAACAAGGGATCCAACACTGAGCCCTGTGGAATGCCACTGGAAACTGCTTTTCATTCGCAAAAATATCCATCGACTATTACCCTTTGTTTCCTGTCGCTGAGCCAATTTTGGATCCAACTCGCCACATTCCCCTGTATCCCATGGGATCTCACTTTTCTGACCAGTCTGCCATGTTGGACTTTGTCAAAAGTCTGACTAAAATCCATGTAGACCACATCCACTGCACTACCCTCATCAATCCTCCTTGTTACTTCCTCAAAAAAGTTCTATTAAGTTAGTAAGACACAATCTTCCCCTAACAAAACCATGCTGACTATCCCTGACCAACCCATGTCTTTCTAAGTGACAGTTTATCCTGTCTCTCAGAATCGATTCCAGCAATTTGCCCACCACTGAAGTCAGACTGACAGGCTATAATTTTCAGAACTATCCCTCCACCATTTTTAAATAATAGCACAACATTTGCAGACCTCCAATCCTCTGGGACCTCTCCTGTATCTAATGAGGATTGGAAAATGATCGTCAGAGCATTTGCTATTTCCTCCCTGGCTTTCTTTAACAGCTTGGGATATGGCCCATCCAGCCCTGGTGATTTATCCATCTTCAAGAATGTCAGTCCCTCCAGGACTTCCTCTCTCATTATGCTTATTGCATCTAACATTTTACCCTCCTCCTCTAACTAGAATATCTGCTTCATCCCTCTCCTTAATGAAGATAAAGGCAAAGTACTCATTGAGAACCCTGCCTACACATTCAGCATCAGAGCACAAGTTACTATGTACATCCCTGATAGGTCCTACCCTTTCCTTAGTATTCTCTTGCTCTTAATTTCCTGGTAACCATAAAAGGTTTCCTTTGATTTTTACCGTATTTTTTCGTATTGTCTCTGCTTTTCTAGTGTCAGGTCTTCAGATCAGCTCCCAAGAATGAAGGGTAAGAATTTACTCAGATTTCTGCTTTTATTCACAGATGGACAGACACCGATTCTGGATCCAAACACAGCCCATCCTCAATTGGTTGTGTCTCTCAGTAAGAGGAATGTGACGCTAACTAGGCAGAAACGAAAGTATCCCGATAATCCAGGACGATTCGACTGTTTCCCACAGGTCATGTGTGCTGAAGGAATGAACTGCGGCCTCGCTTATTGGGAGGTTGAAGTTCCAGGAGGGTGTTGGAGGGTGGGAGTCTGTTACAAGAGCCTGAGCCGGAAGGGCCCAGGTGCTAAATGTTCCCTGGGAATGAATGATAAATCATGGAGCTTGTGCTCAGTGTTAGGCTCATATACTGCACTGCACAATGGGAACAAAATGAAAATAACTGCTGAAAACCCATCCAGAGTGGGAGTCTACGTGGATTTTGAGGCTGGAATAATTTCATTTTACAGTGTGTCTGACAGGAAACTAACCCTGTTATATTCCTTCCAACAGCAAACATTCATTGAAGCCCTCTACCCAGCTCTGACAGTTAATGAATGTGATGATTGCATCACCATATGTGACTTGAGTTTCACATTTTCATAAGTCTTGAATTATTAATTTTTGATCTGTTTGAAGAAAGTACTCAGGAGTTTGATCTCTTAGTTCTAATGATGTGACCAAGTAAAATGTTAATGGTCTCATTTTCTATTGGCTGCAGATTTTAGACATTTAAAGGCAAAATTATGAAGAAATGCTTCTAGACAAAGATCACTGGTGGTTTCTGCAAAATTGATCAGTTTATTTTTCATAATTTTGATATTTAAACTACATTCTATTTTTACGTCTTTTGTACGTTAAAAATCTTATGTTTGTGTATACTTCTTGTCTATACAATCTTACTTCCTGATGTTACATTTCTCTCAACCTTTATCCATAATAAATTGCTTCATCCACATTTATAACTAAAAATCCCTATTGTAAAACTGTACACTGACTTATCTGAGGTGGTATTCAATCCCCTATTTCTCTTTCTTAGGGGATCTAGTATCACAGAATTGTTACAGCACTGAAGGAGGCCATTCAGCCCCTCATGTCTGCACTGGCTCTCCAAATGAGCATTTCACCTAGTGTCACTCTCCTGCATTCTCCCCGTAACCTTGCACATTTTTTCTTTTTAGATAACAGTCTAATCCCCTTTGAAAGCCTCAACTGAACCTGCCTTCACCATACTCTCAGGCATTGTATTCCAGATCCCAACCACTCGCTGTGTGGAAAAGATTTCCCTCATATTACTTTTGCATCTTTTGTCAATTACTTTAAAGCTATGCCCTATCTTCTCAATCCTTTCATGAGTGGGAATAGTTTCTCCCTATCTACATTGCCCAGGCCCTCGCAATTTTGAATTACTCTTATCAAATCTCCTCTCACCCTCCCCTTCTCCTAGGAAAACAATCCCAACTTCTCCAATCTATCTTCATAACTGATGGTAGATAATAAGATAACTAATTTTCATCCCTGGAACCATTCTTGTAAATCTTTTCTCCACTCTCTCCAATGCCTTCACATCCTTCCTAAAGTGCGGCGCCCAGAACATCATTCATCAAAGCTAAGCTGTTTGTGATTTGAAAAACCCACCAGAAGACCTCATTGCTGTAAGACAAGAGTTCTTAAAGGAGAATTCTGAATAAACACCACTGTCTCCAATTAGAAACCCCGTGAACTAGCAGCTACTGTGGACCAGGACATTTCAGTTGTGAACAAACATCTAGACACTCCATGAATAATTTTTTTTCTGACTACTTGTTACCTGGCCAAGTTTTTAATATCTGATACTCTGCAGAGTTTTATTTTCTTTTTTGTGTGCTTGGGGGTTGAGGGGGGTGGGGTTGTGTCTGTGTTGATTTTTGCATTAATGGGTAACTGGACATATTTGTACATTTTAAACCTTTTGGTAATAATTTCTGCATTTTTACCTGAGTGAGTTCTAGCAATAAAAATAACTCTTTACATGTTAACTGAAGAAACATCACTGGCTTATTTCTTGCACCAAGGTATACACAGTTAAATATATATTAAATTTGCAATATCAACAGAGGAGTCAGTTCACCCCTGTTACCTGGTCATAACACCCCATTGAAGCTGGCTTTCTCCCAGTTAATTATTCTTATTCTGGACTGCTCTTTGCCCTTTTCCATAGTCAGCCTAAACCTTATGATGCAATGGTTACTGTCCCCTAAATGTTCTCCTACTGACACTTGATCCTCTTGGCCCACCTCATTCCTAGGAACCACCAGGTCTAGCAGTGCCTCCTTTCTCATTGGACTGGAAACATACTGCTGTAGAACATTTTGTGAACACACTCTAGGAACTCTTATCACTCTCTGCCCTTTACACTACTACAATCCTAGTCAATAGTCAAATAATTAAAGTCCCCCATTATAACTACTCTATCATTCTTGCACCTCTCTGTGCCTTCCTTGTGAATGTGTTCCCATACATTCTTTCCACTAGTTGGTGGCCCTTAGACTACACAAAGCAAAGTAATTGCACTTTTTTTGTTCTTTAGCTCTAGTCAAATAGACATAGAGGTCATATCTTCAGCATAGGATCCACTGGCAAAGATGGAGCTAACTTCAAATGGCCAAGAACCGGTACCATGGAGATTTTGACTCTCCAGGCAGATAGTCATGGAGAACTGAATCACAGAATAGTTACAGTAAAGAAACCATTCAGCCCATTGTGTCTGTGCTGGACCTCTGAAGGGGCAATTTACCTAGTGCCACACATTTACCATGTGCCTAGGCCTGCACATTCTTTCTTTTCAGATGATAATCCAATTTCTTCTTGAATGCCTTGATTGAACCTGCCTCCGTCATACTGTCAAGCAGGGCATTGCAGATCCCAACCGCTCGCTGCATGAAAAAACTTTTCTTCATGTCTCCATTGCTTCATTTGCCAATTATAGAGTTCCAGCACCACATCCAAGATCTTATTCCAGATGGCAAAATCAACTCTGTGGATAGGAGTTTCACTGCCAATCTTTCCTTTCCAGTAGGAGGTGTATCCCCCACTTGTTCCTTCAGCTGCCCCTCCCCAGAAGGCGGATCTCACTAAGGGTGTCAATTTGGAATCCTGATAACCCATGTGAAATGGTTGTTGTTCTTTCCGGACAGTCACTCTTGAGATTATCCATGAAGGTTCTAACTTTAAAGTTTTCTTTTTTTGACCATGAAAATGGTGATTCCACAGGGCATGGTTCCCCATCCAGGAGAAAGTGGGATGGCTTATTTTTAGGGCACCTTTTCTAGGCCCCTCCCCATTTGGGGTGAGCAGAGGGTATTCTGAAGAGGACTGCTCAGTCACGGAGGTTGCTGCCCAAAGACAATTCTGTCCTCACAGAGATGTCCAGTGGCCTTCATGCATCTGTCACTTGTGTGCAGATTCTTGACTAGGGACTCACAGGTTCACATCTTGTCCCTGTTACCAATCCGCCACCGCCACTGGACCCTGGTAAAATGGACCCTAGTAGAAGCTTGTACATGACTTTGTTTAATGTGGGAATCTTCAGAAACCATCATTGTTCACACAATCTTGATTCCGGTCAGATTTTGGAGACTTGTCAAACTGCAATGATCAAGAACACATTGTCACTGCAGTCTTCTTCAGCCTTCACAGCAGGTAAGATGCACAGTCTTCCTTCACCTGTTCTGGCATTGAGGAATTGTTGCCTGGCACCTCCACCGACATTGCTGCCATGGATGGTCCTACCAGGAGCAAAGTGTTCCCCATGGTATCGCTTGGAGTGCACACACATGTCCACCCTGCCAAGGTGCTGATCCACAGAAAAGAGCACAGTGGTAGTGCCATACAACACAATGGAGCATGCCCTAAATGTGAAGACAGTGACCATGTGATGGCCACTCCTGTGGCATGGACAGATGCACCTGTGATGGGTAGATTGGTGAAGACAATGCCATGTAGGTTTTTCCCTCATGTTGGTTCCCTCACCACCTGTCTTTCAGCCTGTCCTAAGAGACTGGGAAAATTCTGCCCTTAGTTTCTGATCTTTTAGGGACATTGGACTATCTTTTGTGAAGAATCTCCTGCAGCTGCTAAAGGATGTTCCTCTGCAGAATAAGGTCCCACTCCTGATTCACTTTCTACATCAGGGGTATTTGCACTCTGACCTTTCTACAGGTTCAATCATGCAAAACACACAGCATGCCTCTAATTTTCGGGAGACACAGCCAGTTGCATATTGCTGAGGCCCTTCCAGAATGATTCAGACCACAGGATCAGCTCTTTAGCAATGTGACTAATGACAGAATGGCTCTCATTGTACCAACAAGTGTGGTAAGAAATCACAAGTATCAGTGGAGGGTTAGGGTTAGGGTTAGCATTTGTTGGGTCTGAGTACCTTTCACTATTCCTCATCCAACTGGACTGTGCTTAAAAATCTGAGGATTCTTTGGAAGGATTTGTTCAAAATCATCAGTGATGTATCTGGGACTCTATCACATCAATTCACTACTTATCTCCAATTGAGTCCATTTCTGAGTTTCAGCTTATGAAAGCTCACAACCTGAACCCTACTTCTCCTCAGTTCAGCCAATTGCATCAACTGAAGCAACATGGCTAAAACTGTACAAAACGTTCCAATGATGCTGTCAACAAACATATCTCTCCCTACCAGCCATTTCAGCATAACAAAGGGGCATCCTGGTCCACTCATCAATCACCTCAACAATCCCTGACCTTCTCTTGGTACCTTCCCATGCAAGCACAGGGGATACAATGCCTGTCCTCTTGCCTACTCCCTCCCCACTGTCCAAGGCCCCAAACACCCCTTCAAGCCAAAAACCGTGATTACTGTACTTCTTTCATTTTAGTATTCTCTGCTCATACTGCAGTCTCCTCGACTCTGAACAAAGCAAACACTGATTGGATGAACAGCTCTGTTCAGTCCCAAAGTGTGACCCTGAGCTCCTGGCTGCCTATCATTTTAATTCACTGCCCCACTTCACTTTGACCCCAGCCTCCTCCATTGCTGCAATGAAGCTCAACATAAGCTTGAGGAACAGCAAATCATTTTTCGATGAGGTACTTTACAGCCTTCTGGATTCAACATTGAGTTCAACAATCTCTGACCATAATCTCTGCTCCAATCTTTTCAGTTGGTAGTGATTCTGATATTCCCATTTATACCTCCTCTAGATTCATCATTTGTTTTTTTATTTGCCATATTAGCAACTTCATTTGTCTTGCACCATCATCCCTTTTTGTCATTTAATCACTCCTGCCTTCCACCCTTTTCACAAGCATACCTTTTTGTTCCTTTCCTCCCTGACTCACTTTCCCTGCCACTGTACTTACCTAAAACCTGATACATCTCTAACAGTTGTCAGTTCAGATGCGACATCATTGACCTGAGACGTTGATTCTGTTTTTCTCTTCACAGGTGCTGCCGAACCAGCTGAGTATTCCCTGTGTTTTCTGCTTTTATTTTTTAAATCACTAGTCCAGCCTCAGTTGGAGTACTGTGAACAATTCTGGGTAACACACTTCAGGAAGGGTGTGAAGGTGTTAGCAAAGGGTACAGAGGAGATTTTCCAGGATGTTACCAGGGACATTAGTTAATGAGGAGAGGTTGGACAAGTTAGGACTGTTCTCAAGAAAGAAACAAGAAAGAAAGAAAAGTACAGTACAGGAACAGGCCCTGACAAAAAGGGATGATGGTGCAAGGCAAATGAAGTTGCTAATATGGCAAATAAAAAAACAAATGATGAATCTAGAGAAGGTATAAATGGGAATATCAGAATAACAACCAACTGAAAAGCTTGGAGCAGAGATTATGGTCAGAGATTGTTGAACTCAATGTTGAATCCAGAAGGCTGTAAAGTGCCTCCAAGCCTGCGCCGATCATATTGCCCGTCAACTAAAACATTTTGCACTTCCGGGGTCCGTATCCCTCTATTCTCATCTTATTCATGTATTTGTCAAGCTGCCTCTTAAACACCATTATCGTACCTGCTTCCACCACCTCCTCTGGCAGCGAATTCCAGACACTCACTACCCTCTGCGTAAAAAACTTGCCCTGCACATCTCCTCTAAAGTTTTCTCCTCTCACCTTAAATCTATGTCCCCTAGTAATTGACTCTTCCACCCTGGGAAAAAGCCTCTGACTATTTACTCTGTCCATGACACTCATAATTTTGTAAACTTCTATCAAGTCGCCCCTCAATCTCCATTGCTCTAGTGAGAACAATCTGAGTTTCTCCAACCTCTCCTCATAGCTAATAACCTCCAGACCAGGCAGCATCCTGGTAAACCT
This sequence comes from Carcharodon carcharias, assembly GCF_017639515.1. NCBI lineage: Eukaryota > Metazoa > Chordata > Chondrichthyes > Lamniformes > Lamnidae > Carcharodon > Carcharodon carcharias. The sequence goes on from NC_054480.1 coordinate 98,000,368, forward strand.
CCTCTGCACCCTCTCCAATGCCTCCATATCCTTCTGGTAATGTGGCGATCAGAATTGCATGCAATATTCCAAGTGTGGCCTAACTAAGGTTCTATACAGCTGCAGCATGACTTCCCAGCTTTTATACTCAATACCCCTGCCAATGAAGGCAAGCATGCTATATGTCTTCCTGACTACCTTATCCTGTTCTTCTTGCAACAGAGAAGGTTAATTAAGAAGCAATCTATTAGATGTTCCAATATGATGACAGTTGTGTAGAGTAAATAGGGGAAAAAAATCCTCTGACAAATGGGGGTTGATCAAAGAGGTTATGGATTGGAAAAAGACCTAGGGTGGGATCTTCCGCACCCGCTCGCTGCTGGGATCTTCCGGTCCCGCCGCAAGTCAATGGACTTCTGGCTGGGGCACCACCTCACCCACGGCAGGTCCCACCCACAACGGGGCAGGAAAATCCCAGCCCTAGAGGGGAGTTGATGGGAATTTTTTTCACATGAAGACTTGTTAGGATCTGGAACTTTCTACCTGAAAAGTTGGAACCTGATTCCATAAATAATTTTAAGAGGGAGTTGGACAGTGGGTGAGGAAGTTTCAGGGTTATGGAAAACATGTGGCAATGTGAGACTAAACACAGCATGTCTTTCAAAGAGCCAGCAGAGACACAGCATGTTGAATGGCAGCCTACTGTGCTGCAAATATTTTATGAATACCAGATCCTAGCAACGCCCAATACTACCATTTCCTAACAATAGCAAATAATGTCAAATTCCAATGAACACTGAATAATACCAGATTCTAGAATTACCCAGCAATATCACATTATAGCAGCTCTCAGTGATACAAGATCCAAGCAACCCCAATACTAGTAATCTTCAATAATGCCAGATTCTGGCAGCTGTAGCAATACCAGATTATATCATAACCCAATAATACCAGATCCAAACAACTCTCAATAGCAGATCCTAACAACACCCATTACTGCCAGATGCTGGCCAGTGCTGGATTTAGGCTTAAGCTAATTAAGCTACAATTTAAGGCCTCACAAAATGAGGTGCCTCTAAATAAGAAAAAAAACTGACTCAATATCAAGTTTTATCATAATCGCCTGATAAATAAAGATATGAGAAAATGACTCTAAATATAAACTTTTTGTTCTAATATGACAAAAAATCCATATATATGATTACAGCTATTAGTTATATTGAGTTCATAAATTTGTGCTGATATAACAATAATTCATCTCAAAGTTTCATGAAAATCCATTGAAAAACATTGAAGCCAGGCAAAATTAAAGATTTTGTTCAGTTACCCTTCTGCTATCCACAGAATTATTGTCTCTATCTTAAATGTGTCCCACTTTGAAGTTTTAACTTGTATACTGTGTATAATACCCAGCGGCCTGCTGGTTCCAGCTGCATGGCAGACTAGTTGTGTCTCCATCCAAGTCACACAGGGATTCCTCCTCTCTTTGACAAAAGGTAAATGTCTATATTATTGAATATTGTGTGTAAGTACAACAGTTCAGTGTGTTTAGAAGCTTTAAACGGAATACATCTTAAGACACAAGTTTGTAAAAACAAGGAATTGAAGTTGGAGGAATTAGAGTTTGTATTCATGTTGGAACTTTGGAATTGTGTGTTGGATCAATCCCACGAAACTGGCAAGGCCCTACAGGATGCGTAGATAGCCCTTAGTCCATGTGCAAAACTTTACACATCACTCTCTCTGATGAACTGAATACAAAGTAAAAAAATCTGCCTGATGCAGACTATAAATGTGAAAATAAATGGAAAAGGATTAGAAAAAAAGAAGTCAATGATAGTTGTGCATCAAATGTTAATGAACTACTTTCTCCAAGAGAAAGTATCAGGTGAAATTCTTTACCCCTATGATGGATGCACTTGAAACCAATTTGAAAAAAAGTGCAATCATATATGAAAATGTTGCTCTCGGAAAAATGGGTATGTGAAAGTGTAAAGCTTTTTTTAAATTCATTTATGAGATGTGGGCTTTGCTGGCTAGCCTGGCATTTATTGCCCATCCCCAATTGCCCTTGAGAAGGTGGTGATGAGCTGCCTTCTTGAACCACTGCAGTCCCTGAGGTGTAAGTACACCTACAGTGCTGTTAGGGAGAGAGTTCCAGAATTTTAACCCAGCGACAGTGAAGGGATGGCAATATATTTCCAAATCAGGATGGTGAATGGCTTGGAGGGGAACTTCCAGGTGATGGTGTTCCCATGTATCTGCTGCCCTTGTCCTTCTAGATAGTAGCAGTCATGGATTAGGAAGGTGCTGCCTAAGGAGCCTTGGTGAGTTTCTGCAGTGCATCTTGTAGATAATACACACTGCTGCTACTGTGCATCGGTGGTGGAGGGAATGAATGTTTGTGGAAGAGGTGTCAATTAAGTGGGCTGCTTTGTCCTGGAAAGTATCAAGCTTTTTGAGTATTGTTGGAACTGCACTTGTCCAGCCAAGTGAAGAATATTCCTTCACACTCCTGAATTGTGCCTTGTAGATGGTGGACAGGCTTTGGGGACTCAGGGGGTGAGTTACTCTCCACAAGGTCCCTAGACCCTGACCTGCTCTTGTAGCCACAATATTTATATGGCTAGTCCAGTTCAGTTTCTGGTCAATGGTAACCCCCAGGATGTTGATAGTGGGGGATTCAGTGATGGTAATGCCATTTAATGTCAAGGGGTAATGGTTAAATTCTCCCTTGTTGGAGATGGTTATTGCTTGGCATTTGTGTGGCATGAATGTTATTTTCCACTTGTCAGCCCAAGCCTGGATATTGTCCAGGTCTTGCTTCATTTGGACATGGACTGCTTCAGTGTCTGAGTCATCGCTAATGGTGATGAACATTGTGCAATCATTAGCAAACTGTCCCACTTCTGACCTTATGAAGAAAGGAAGGTCATTGATGAAGCAGCTGAAGATGGTTGGGCCTAGGACACTACCCTGAGGAACTCCTGCAGTAATGCGGCCTTGATATCAAGGGCAGTCACTCTCACCTCACCTTGGGAGTTCAGCTCTTTTGTCCATGTTTGAACCAAGGCTGTATAGAGGTCAGGAGCTGAGTGGTCTTGGGGGAACACAAATTGGGCATCAGTGAACAGGTTATTGCTAAGCAAGTGCCACTTGATAGCACTGTCGATGACCCCTTCCATCACTTTACTGATGATCGAGAGTGGACTGATGGGGCGGTAATTGGCCGGGATGGATTTGTCCTGCTTTTTGTGTACAGGGCCGACCTGGGTAATTTTCCACATAGTCAGGTAGATGCCAGTGTTGTAGCTGTACTGGAACACCTTGGCTAGGGGCACAGCAAGTTCTGGAGCACAAGTCTTCTGTACTATTGCTGGAATATTGTCAAGGCCCATAGCCTTTACAGTATCCAGTGCCTTCAGCCGTTTCTTGATATTACGTGGAGTGAATTGAATTGGTTGAAGACTGACATCTGTGATGTTGGAGTCTAGATGGATCATCCACTCGGCACTTCTGGCTGAAGATTGTTGCAAATGCTTCAGTCTTATCTTTTGCACTGATGTGCTGGGTTCTTGCATCATTGAGGATGGGGATATTTGTGGAGACTCTTTCCCCAGTGAGTTGTTTAATTGTCCACCATTCACATCTGGATGTGACAGGACTGCAGATGGCAGGAGGAGGTAATGGCATAGCGGTATTGTCGCTAGACTAATAACTCAGAGACTCTGGGCACTGGGGTTCAAATCCCAACATGGCAATAAAAACCTGGAATTAAAAGTCTAATAATGACCATTGTCAATTGTTGTAAAAAGCTAGTTTGTGTTCTGCCAGCCAAATTTCTGAACCTGGCTTTGGCCCATAACGTGGGCAAAAAGACTTGAACTCCAGCATTTGACTGAGTGTGGCATCGAGGAGACTTAGCAAAACTGAAATCTCTCTGCTGGTTAGAGTCATACCTAGCACAAAGAAAGTGGTCAGTCATCTCAGCTCCAGGGCATCACTGCAGGAGTTCCTCAGGGTAGTGTCCTAGGCCCAACCATCTTCAGCTACTTCATCAATCAGCCTTCCATCATAAGGTCAGAAGTGGGGATGTTCACTGATGATTGGGCTGACAAGTGGCAAGTAACATTTGCACCACAAAAGTGCCAGGCAATGACCATTTCCAACAAGGGAGAATCTAACCATCACCCCTTGATGCTCATGACATTACCATCACTGAATCCCCCACCACCAACATCCTGGGGGTTGTTAGCCAGAAACTGAATCAGACTAGCCAGATAAATATTGTGGCCACAAGAGCAAGTGTGATAAGTAACTCATCTCCTGACTCCCAAAAACCTGTCCACCATCTACAAGACACAATTGAGGAGTGTGATGGAATACTCCTCACTTGCCTGAATGAGTGCAGATCCCACAACACTCAAGGAGTTTGACACTGTCCAGGACAAAGCAGCCTGCTTGATTGGCACACATTCACTCCACCACCAATGTGCAGCAGCGTGCACCATCTGCAGGAATTTACCAAGGCTCCTAGGCTTCTACCTTCACTATACAGGATACAAAAAACATTGCAGTAATAGCTGTAAATCAGGAGGAGGAGGGGAGAGAGGAACTTGGTGAAATTACAATCACAAGGGAAGCGGTACTGAGCAAACTGATGGAGCTGCAGGCAGACAAGTCTCCGGGTCCAGATGGACTTCATCCTATGGTCTTACAAGAAGTGACTAATGAGGTAGTAGATGCATTGGTGTTAATTTTCAAAATTCCTAGATGCTGGAAAGGTTCCATCAGACTGGAAATTAGAAAATATAATGCCTCTATTCAAGAAGAGAGGGAGGCAGAAAACAGGAAACTATAGGCCAGTTAGCTTGACATCTGTCGTGAAGAAGGTGTTAGAATTGATCATTAAGGAAGTTATAGCTGGGCACTTAGAGAAACTCAAGGTCAGCATGGTTTTATGAAAAGGAAACCAGGTTTAACCAATTTGTAAAAGCTCTTTGAAGGAAGAACATGTGCTGTGGATAATGGGGAGTCTGTAGACGTGCTGTATTTGGATTTCCAGAAGGCATTTGATAAGGTGCCAAATCAAAGATTATTGCGAAAAATGAAAGGTCATGGTGTAGGCGGTAATTGGATAGAGGATTGGATGGCTGCAGAAAACAAAGAGTATGCATAAATGGTCTTTGCCTGATTAGCACGATATGACTAGTGGAGTCTCGCAGGGATCTGTCCTGGGGCCTCAACTTTTTACCATTTACACCAATGATTTAGATAAGGGGAGCAAAGACATGGTAGCTAAATTTGCAGGCAACACAAAGATAGGTAGGAAAGTATGTTGTGAAGAAGCCATAAGGAGTTTGCAGACTGATATAGAAAAGTTGAATGAGTGGCAAAAATATGGCAGATGTAGTATAATGTGGGAAAATATGAAGTTGTTCACTTTAGCAGGAGCAATAAAAAAAACAGAATGTCTGCAGAATTCCAAGGTGCAAAGGGACTTGGATGTTGCCATGCATGAGTCACAAAAAGTTAGTATGCAGGTACAATAAGTAATTAAGAAGGCTAATGGAATGCTATCTTTATTACGAGAGTAATTGAACATAAAAGTAAGGATGTTATATTTCAGTTATACAGGGCATTGATGAGACCACATCTCAAATATTGTGTGTAGTTTAGGTCTCCTTATTTAAGGAAGGATGTAAATGTGGTTCAGAGGAGGATTACAAGATTTCTGGAATGAGCAGGTTGTCTTATGAGGAAAGGTTGGACAGACTGAACTTGTTTTCACTGGAGTTTAGAAGGGTGAGGGGTGACTTGATTGGACGGCCTCGATAAGGTGAACGTGGAACAGATGTTTCCTTTCATGGGTGAGTCCAGAACTAGGGGACACTGTTTTAAAATAAAGGGTCACCCTTATAGGACAGAGAATTTTTTTCTCTCAGAGGGTTGTGCAACTTTGGAATTCTTTACCTCAGAAAGTGGTGGAGGCAGGTCATTGAATATTTTTAAGGCAGAGGTAGATAGATTCTTGTTGCACAAGAGATCAAAGTTTATCAGGGGTAGATGGGAATGTAGAACTCGAAACACAAACAGATCAGCCATGATCTTATCGAATGGCAGAGCAGGCTCAAGGGGTCGAGTAGCCTACTTCTGCTCCTATTTTGTATGTTCGTATGTTTGTATTTAAGCCGCCAGGGCCTGTATCAATTCATCATCCAAGATAAAATTCGGTTGGCTTTCCCAACTTGTAGAAACAACATTGTGGCTATTTTTGAGTCTAACCGTAACAAGCTGCTCAGGGAAAGGTCATTTTCATGACTGAGAAACACCAAGACTGAACTGTGGACAAAATGCTGTAAGGAAAGCTGTCTGCCCTAACCATTATGTGCATCGAACGTGATAAATTTCGTAGCTTATCATTTGAGGACATCATCGATGACTTTGCTCTCCAAAAATCATGAAAGGAAATGCTTTAAATTTTTGACATACACACAGACACACTGCATGTTGTATTACTGCTTCCTTTTGGTAAGCTGCTGAATTTTGGGACAGCTTTTCTCTTGGTGTTGAAACAAAGTTTTCATATGTAATAATTAAGAAATCATGAACGTATTTTAATTTGAAAGTATTATTTAAGGCAAACAGGTATTTTGTAAGATGTTTTAGTTAGATTATAATTTTTTCTTCGCTTTTGTATCCATGTAAACATAAAGCTTTCATATTTATATTTTCAGTGTCCTTTCTGTGAGAATAATAAAGTATTATTTTTTATTGTTTCAGGCCTCTTAAGCTTGAGATAGCTTAGGGCCACAGCATGTCATAATCCGGTCTTGATGCTGGCATTCCCCAGTAGTACTGGATCCTAACAAACCCCAATAACAGAAGTTCATAGCAACTCCCAGTCAAAGCCCACAGTTCTATCCACTAGTCCGTTATTCCTTAATTACCTAAAATAACCAAATCATGTTCCCTATGTCTGCTCCTCTGCAGTGAATCAAAACCCAAGGCATAAAATCTATCTCCATTGCTTCATATACTTAAAAAGACTTTGCAAGATCTTAAAATATCTTTAAAAGATATAACACCTTTTATGACCTCTGGATGTCCTACAAGCTATTAAGTATTTTTTGAAGAGCAGTCTCCATAATGTAGGAAATATGGCAACCAATTTACACACAGCCAGATTCCACAAACAGTAATGAGATAATCTGTTTTAGTGATTATAGTTGAGGGATAAATATTGGCCAGGACACTACAAGGAACTCCACTGCTCTTCATCCAATAGTGCAATGGGATCTTTTAAGTCCCCCTCAGAGGGCATCGGTTTAATGTCTCACCCAATAACTGACTGCCCAGATAGTATGGCACTCCTTCAGATTTGCTATATAGTATCAGACTAGAATTTGTGTGCAGGTCTCTCGAGTGGGGCTTAAATCCTGATCTTACTTAGAGAAACGATTGTTACCATTGTGCTGCAGCCGATGGCTCTATGTAAGTAAGGGATCATCCATGTTGCAATAAATCTCTACCTTCTCTGGAGCCACGATGTCCTTTTTGAGGTAGTGGGGACCAAAAGGGACCATAACACTTTAGATATCAGCTTAGGCTGATAAATAGCAAGTAACATTCACACCACACAAGTGCCAGGCAATGACCATCTCCAACAAGAGAGAATTTAACCATCTCTCCTTGGATTGACACCCCATTCAGCACCCACTCTTTCCACCACCAACACACACTGGTAGAAAAAAATAAAATTTTGCACTCTGCCTGTAACTTTAACCTAATCCCACTCGTGCTATACCTGAATTCTATGCACTTTAAGCACTTATGTGCATAATTGTTCACTTATCTACATTGGAAAACATTTGCTAATCTTAGGCCCACTCCTTTAATCTACCAAGTTGTAATCAACATCCTTGACCGCCCCCCCCTCCCAAATAATTTGATATGGTGTATGAAGTGGGATCAATGTACGCTATTTGTGTTCCAGGTGGGGATTGCACCAGTTCTTCTCCTTTGTGAACTAATTTTGACTTGCAGGTAAATCTTGGCTCCCATCTGGAAAAACATTAAGCAATTGCCACTAGAGAAGAGTAAAATTTGAAGAGCGAGTTGTCCTGATCTCTTTCTGACATCACTGCAGTTGGAAGAAGATGGAGGCCCATTGGAGAATAACTGGAGAATGCTGTACAGTGTCGGAAACCTTGCAACCAGGAAAAAGGAGAGAAAAATGTAAACAACTTAAAATATGTGGTACACCCTGATTTTATGAATGTGGTTGGCTGAGTCACAAGATCAAATTGTTACAAGTTAGGTAATGAAAAGGGAGGAGACTTAACTTATATTAACTCATACGCCAGGAACAATCCATATAGGTAACTGTAATCCCTCATCCCTGGAAATATTCTAATAAATCTCTTCTGTAGAATCTTTCACAACCTCAGGAGATCCAAAATACTTTGCAACCCATGAAGTATCTTTGAAATGTAGTTACTTTTGCAATGTAGGTAAAGGGACAGCTAATTTTCTCACAGCAAGTTCCCACTAACAGCAATGAGACAATGACCAGGTAACCTTTTTTTTAGTGATGTTGTTTGAAGAATATATATTGGTCAGGATATGGGAAGAGATCCCTTGCTCTTTCCTGAATAGTGCCATAGGATTAATATCACACATATTTCTGTCAGGTCAAGCAACCTCTCTGTATTTCCTGTAATTCAATCCTTTAAGCCTGAGGCTCTTTGCCAACAATCTGTTAACTTATTCGTCCTGTAAACACCTCTTTCCGTATTCCGTTCCAGTTAAAACATGGCTTCTGTTTTACCTCAGCAAGTTTTGGAAGGAGGTCTAGTGTGTCCCCTCTGCCTGCAGACTTGCAGCAATCTTGTGATACTCAGCTGTGGTCACATTTTCTGTCAGCCCTGTGTTCAATCCTGGAACAAGTCTGAAGATGGTGTTCTCTCCTGTCCAAAGCATGAAGAGGGCCCTGGCCTTACACTAGAGAACCTAAATCTGGAGATCCCCCAGGAAGCTGTCCAGTGTAACCACTGCACCGAGAAACTGCTCCCAGCTGAGAAAACCTGCATGGAATGTGAAAACTTGGTGTGCCCCATTCACTTAAAGGAACATACAGAGAACGTGGAGTTCATAAATCATCTGATTAATCCAACAATCTCAGACCTATCCTGGTAGAAAGGCACAGAATACAAGAAGTTGCTGGACAGTTACTGTAAGGATGATAACGTGTGTGTCTACACTCACTGCAGTCTAATCAGGAAACACAAGGACCAGAATTGTGGGAGCATCAGCGAGAAAGGCAAGGAATTGAGGGTAGGTTTAGCACTAACCATATCGGTTAACAATGGTTACCACAGTAATTAGAGGATATGGCCTGCATTTGAAGGGAGTCAAATTCCAAGCTAATCTGTAGAAACTGGCCTTCATATTAGCCCCCTCCCCCCACCCCACAACAATAGGTTGAAGAAGATAAAGACTTAACCCGGGCATTTAATTCCAAATCTCTGGCATATATGCCCGCTGTCTTTTATATGGCAGTAAATGTTTATTAACATATTTAAATTGGGTGCCAGATCAATTGGGGGTCTGATTTGAATTGTTGCTGTATAGGATTTCAAGGAATCAGGAAATTTGGCAGTGAAAGGAAAGCAGAAGCTGCAGGCTCCAAAAGCTAATTGTTTTCTCCGGCAATCCTTGTGGGCCAAGAGGAGCAGGAATGCTCTCCCGATGCTCCTTAAAGAAGCCTTCGGCCCCATTCTCCCAATCACAACCTTTCCCTCCCCCTTCCGCGATCACCAAGCACTGGCCCTGATATCAGATCTCCCTCTCCAAGTTGCAACCGCTGAGCTCCACCACCACCTCCTAATTTCTGGGGACTGTCCTCAAGGCTCTCAGGCTGTGGAATATTGGTGCCTGTCCATCTGTTTGGCAGCTGGGCAGAAAACAGATCAGAAAATAAATTCACAGAACCTTCATGTTGTTGGTCTTGCCAGGCTCTTTGGCCATTTTTAGCCCACCCACACCCTCCCCAATTATTTCAATGAGTGAATGTATGGAACAGGCTCACTGGAGAGGTGGTTAAAGCAGATAGAGTTCATTCATTCAAATGCAAATGAGATAAAATTCTATCATTGGAACATAAACAGGAACAGGAGGGGGCAATTCAACTCTTCCAGAATGTTCCACCATTCAATTTGATCATCCCTGATCTGTATTTTAACTCCTCCCATTTTAGACCCATAGTCATTAACATCCTTGATTAACAAAAATCTATCAATCTCTGACTTGAAATTTTCAATTGACTCAGCTTCAAGAGTTTTTTGGGAGAGAGAGTTCCAGAGTTATACTACTCCTTGTGTGACAAAGTGCTTTCTGCCTTCACCCCTGAATGGCCTGACCCTTAAAATTATGCCTCCTTGTTCTAGACTATCCCAAGAAGGAATAGTTTCACTGTATCTACTCTGTCATCATAAATACCTTAATTAGATTACCCTGCACACATAAGGGATATATACCTAGTCTATGCAATCTACTTTATTTTTTAACTCTTTTAGCCCTGGTGTAATTCTGGTGAATCAGCACTGTGCCACTTTCAATGGGTGGAATTTTCCCATCAGGCCCACAGTGGGTTCCATGACAAGCGGGAGCAGAGAATCCAGCGGCAGGAAAAAGTCGTAAATCCATCAGTGTAAAAACAGCTTGCAATTCTCCCATTGGTGTGTTTATGGCGGGTCGGTTATCCCACCAAAGTGACGTGAATGCCATTTGCGTTCATTAACATCTCATGAATGCTCATTAAAACAGCTGCTCGCCCCTTCCAATCTTCCATCACTCCAGTGGGAAAATACATCGGCCTCAAACCCGCTTGAAAAATGCACAAGTCAGACCTCAGTTCGCTGGTAACTTCGAGGTGAGTGCAACATGCATAGCCTACCTGCCATAGCGTAGCGCCAGTCTTGTTGCAATGCACGTCACACTGTTAGGGCTGTAGCGTTGGTCTGCTCCTGCTCTTTGCCTATGTTGTCCCAAGGAACATCACTGCGCTGTGGTACTCATGGGGGCCCCTACTTTCAAAAACTAGCACTTCAACCGGGGGTGGGCTATGAGGCGAGGGTGGGGTTGATGAACACAAGGTGGGCAATGCGGAAGGAAGACTATTGAATGGCAGTGAGGGTGAAGAGCGAACATGGGGGGAGCAACAGGAAGGGAAGGCTGAGGAACAGCAATGAAGGGGAAGGGCGAATGCAAGTGGGCCTCTCTGGGGTCATCCTCTAACTTCTTGTTGCCACTGGAGTACACTTAGAGAGAAAGAGGAAGACTGCCTTGTGATGAAGGCCACTGAAAGCCCCATGGCTTCATTAGAACTGTTAATGGGCTACTCAGAACTCAGTGGCTTCATATCACAGTCATTGCATCTCAAGAGTGACAGATAGGAACGTGGAATTTAGGAATGCAGGGAATAGTGAGGGAGACACAGCATTATCATATATGGCATTCCATCAATGAAGGCCTGTCACGCCTTCACTAGATTTGACACTCCTAATGAGCCAAAGGGCATCCACTCATTGACCATGTTGTGGTTGTTGGAGGTCAATCATCTCAGTTCCAGTACATCACTGCAGAAGTTCCTCAGGGTAGTGTCCTAGGCCCAAACATCTTCAGCTGCCTCATCAATGACCTTCCATCATAAGGTCAGAAGTGGGGATGTTTGCTGATGTTTGCACAATGTTCAGCACCATTCGCAATTCCTCAGATACTGGAGCAGCCCATTTCCAAATGCAGCAAGACCTGGACAATATCCAGGCTTGGGCTGACAAACGGAAAGTAACACTTGTGCCACACAAGCGCCAGGCAATGACCATCTCCAACTAGAGAGAATCTAACCATCACCCCTTGCCATTTTATGGCATTACCATCGCTGAATCCCTCACTGTCAACATCCTGGGGATTACAATTGACCAGGAACTGAACTAGACTAGCCATTTTAATACTGTGGCTACAGGAGCGGGTCAGAGGCTAGGAATCCTGTGGCGAGTAACTCACCTCCTGACTCCCCAAAGCCTCTCCCCTAATTTACAATGGATGAGTCAGGAGTGTGATGGAATACTCCCCACTTGCCTGGATGAGTGCAGCTCCAACGCTCAAGAGGCTCGACACCATCCAGCACAAAGCAGCCCACTTGATTGGCACCCCTTCCACAAAGATTCACTCCCTCCACCAACAAACAGTGGCAGCATTGTGTACCATCTACAAGATGCACTACAGAAACTCACCAAGGCTCCTTAGGCAGCACCTTCCAAACCCACAACCGCTACCATCTAGAAGGATAAGGGGCAGCAGACACATGGGAGACATCTGAAAGTTACCCTCCAAGTCACTCACCATCCTGACTTGGAAATATATCACTATTCCTTCACTGTCACTGGGTCAAAATCCTGGAACTCCCTTCCTAACAGCACTATGGGTGTACCTACACCACATGGACTGCAGTAGTTCAAGAAGGCAGCTCAACACCATTTTCTCAAGGGCAACTAGGGATGGGCAATAAATGCTGGCCCAGCCAGCGAAGCCTACATCTTGTAAACGAATAAAAACAAAACTGATTGGTCATTAATATGACTCATCAGAGATTGGAACACAGAGTTATGTTGGGTCACTCATCTCAATTAAACTTTAGCATCCCACGCAGGGCTCAAGATGTTACATATCTGGGATGCTGTCTTGGTCACCTTGATGTGTATGCTAGTGTTTCAGGGCCAAGTTGGCATCAGCAACCATGGAAGTAGGGCAGGAAAAATTATGGACCCTTACAGTCTCCAAACGGTCATCTTCTGAGCTTCACTTTCTTGTGTTTTGAATCATCAATTTTTAAAAATTCGTTCACGGGATGTGGGCTTCGCTGGCTGGGCCAATATTTATTGCCCATGTCTAGTTGCCTTTGAGAAGATGGTGGTGAGCTGCCTTCTTGAACCACTGCAGTCCTTGTGGTGTAGGTACACCTACAGTGCTTTTAGAAAGGGAGTTCCAGGATTTTGACCCAGCAACAATGAAGGCACGGCAATATACTTCCAAATCAGGATGATGAGTGACTTGCAGCGGAACTTCCAGGTGGTGGTGTTCCCATGTATTTGATGCCCTTGTCCATCCAGATGGTAGTGGTAATGGGTTTGGAAGGTGCTGTGGAAGGAGCCTTGGTGAATTCCTGCAGTGCATCTTGTAGATGATATAAACTGCTGCCTCTGTGCGTCGGTGGTGAAGGGGGTGAATGTTTGTGGATGTGGTGCCAATGAAGTGGGCTGCTTTGTCCTGGATGGTGTCCAGCTTCTTCAGTGTTGTAGGAGCTGCACTCATCCAGGCAAGTGGGGAGTATTCCATCACATCCCTGACTTGTGCCTTGTAGATGGTGAACAGGCTTTGGGGAGTCAGGAGATGGGTTACTTATCGCACTATTCCTAGCCTCTGACCTGCTCTTATGGCCACAGTATTTATATGGCTAGTCCAGTTCAGTTTCTGGTCAATGGTAGCCCCCAGGATGTTGATAGTGGGGGAATTCAGTGGTGGTAATGCCATTGAACATCAAGGGGTGATGGTTGGATTCTCTCTTGTTGGAGATAGTCATTGCCAGAGAGAAGGCAAAAGCAGATATGGATCCAGGGCTCAATGCTGCCTTTGTCAAGGTCCTAATGCAATGGAGGAGGCAAAGGAGGGAGAGGCAACTCCGTGCGCAGATCCAACAGGAGGAATATGGTCAAGTGGAGCCAGACCATGAACAGGAGGATCAGGAGGAGAGACCCAGACAATGGGGGTGACTTGCCAGACATGGAGTTTATCGTAAAAGAGTCTCCTATTTACAAATGAGCGAGAGGCAATGCTGTGCACATCTGCACTTGTCCTGCGGCTCTGGTACATCACATATGCTACGTTCTTCATGAAGACTTGTTGCCACATGGATTTGCAGGGTATCCCCTGCCAGTGGCTTTGATGGTGACCAGCGCTCAATTTCTTGGCCTCTGGTTCTTTCCAAAGATCAACAGATGACCTGTGCAGTATCTCTCAGTCTGTAACACATCAATGCATAAAGGAGGTCACAGATGCCTTTTACAGAGAGGCTCATCATTGTGTCAGGTTTGCTCTGGATGAAGATATCCAGGCTGCAAGATTCACCGGCTTCACCGCCATCTCAGGCTTCCCAAGAGTGCAGGGTGCAATAGACTGCACCCATGTGGCTATACGGGCTCCATGGTAGCAGCCCCTAATGTTTATAAACCGCAAGGGCTACCATTCCATCAATGTACAACTGGTGTGTGATCACCAGAAGCACACACTGCACATTTGGTACCCTGGGAGTTGCTACGACTCCTACATCCTGAGCCACTCCCAGATGCCTGAGATTTTCGAGGGGCCATTTTGTCTGCAGGAATGGCTGTTTGGGGATGAGGGGTACCCACTGAAATGCTGGCTGATGACACCAGTGCATTGCCCTCAGAGTCATTCTGAGGAGAGGCACAACACTGCTCACAGCTCCGCATCCTCCCTTATACAGCAGACCAGAGGGCTTCTGAAGATGCGTTTCAGATGCTTGGACCATTCAGATGGCTCATTCCAATACACTCCCGACAGGGTTTCCTGCATCATCGCAGTGTGCTGCGTCCTTCACAATCCGGCTATGTAAAGAGGTGAACCTCTGTCAGAGGATGAACTGGACGAGGATGAGAGAAAATCAGAAGGCAAAGATCTGGAGGTCCAGGAACCTCAGGGGGTGCTGAGAGTCAGTATGAAGGCGATCACGCCATGGAGGAAGGAAGACATGGGAGATGTGCCTGTGATACTATAATTGCTGATAGGTTCCAGGAAGAGTAAATTTAAGTGAGAGGAAATGGCCATATCTCTCCTAGCCCTCAATGCCATTTACTTTCATGTCAGGGGATGTTCACCCATTTGGAGCAGGAACGAGTCCCACATTCACACTTGCATGTTCTGGCCTCAAGAATCGCCAAGTCATGATCTTTGCTTTGGTCCATGAGGTCCTGTGAATGAGTTCACTCTGAGAACTGAGAGCCCACTTAGGAACAAGAGCGATGCGAGAGAAAACTTAAAGCCTTTGCCACAACCTAATGATGCAAACACTGCTGCAGCTGAGGTGAGGACATGCCGAGGGATCTCCTCCTCCCATGCATGTCTTTTCTGCTGCCACTACCACTGAGGAGACACACATGCTGCTAGATTATCAATGCTGATGGGCTGTCCTCACTCAATGATCTTCCTTGAGAAAGAAGGGTTAGAAATGTTTACATCGCACACTTCCAATAAAGATTTAAACACATTTCCCTGACACCTCTCAAGGGTGCAGGGACTAATTCAACTGAGGTTGACATCACAGAAATGTGAATCTCTCAGTGGGACACTATTACTGAGTGGGAGGAAGGCTAAACCTTGAAATAAGAGGATTCCAAAGTACAAAATTACAACGCCTTCAGTTGATAGGAACATTCATATAGTCATCAAATGCATTAACAGAAGTGCCATATATTTACATGTCTAGTACACCCATGATCCAAAGTGACATCAATTTTTCTTAACTTTCCTAACTCTAGCGCTATGCCTGGGTGCAGCCCCGACATCCGCAGCAGAGGTGGAGGCAGCCTGCTGACTACTACATCCTGACGTCTGTGATGACCTTGGCGGATGTCCTCTGGTGGCCCGAGGCCTGGAGGGCCCCGAGCCTGATAAGAGTCACCGGCTCAAAGGCAGAAAGTGTCTTCGGCGGCCTGAGAAGCTGGAGTTGACATGGTTACAGGCAGAGGGGTCTCCTGAGAGGAGGCCTCCGGGGTGTCTGACTGACATTCATCCTCTCTGTGGGTGCCCAAGAGCCCCACCCTGACTATCGCAGGAGATGGTACACCTGGAGGGGGGTCAAAGTGCCTTGTGCCCATGTTGCCTACATCTTGATGGTGCCCACCAGGATGTGTGGTCATGGAGTGTAGGGCTGAGCGCAAATCCAGCAAGACCTGTTGGAACAAGGTCTCCATGATGGTTGCCAGTCTTCCCATGGTGACCTCAAGGCACTTGCATGTTTGAGCCACAACATCACACAGAACACAGACAGATTGCTCTGATTGGTCATCATCTCCAATGCTGTTGTAGCATGTGGTAGAAGGCAAACTAGATGGGCAGAAAAACAGAAAGTGCCGGAAATACTCAGCACATCAGGCAGCATCTGTGGAGGGAAAAACAGAGTTAATGTGTCAGAACATCAGGTGTTATGACCAGTCCCCAGGTAAGGTTCCCCCAATTTGTTATAATCCCGGATGAGATAACCAAAATTGTCATCCTCCAGGGTAAGGAGAAATGTACTGGCGCCCTTTTTTATTCAACCCCCTCAGTTGGTCACAACAGGGTTAATTTAAAAAGGATTCCTTCCCTTGGGGATAACTTTTCCCAGTCCAAATCTATTTATGTTTTAAAAGGAGCCAATTTAACCAGGCTTTCTTGGGTTAAAGAAAGACTGAGTTTATTAGTTACTAAAACACGAGAAAAAAACACAACACATATACATGCAGATTAGAAATGAGAAGTGAGTCTGGAAATAAAAGTTAAAAAGTTAAACAAATCAGTCTTTGGCTGGTTCATGAGGAGTAGACGATGAAATGTTACGGCCATTAAGTTGGATGATTCCGCTAGAGCTGACTTTGGGCAGTTGACCAGTTGGTTTGGAGATTCTTGGTTCTGCAGGTTAGCTGAAAGGAGTTGCCCTCTTTCCTTTCTGGCTGTGGCTTTGCTGACTTATAACTTGCTTCTAGCAATCAGAGAAAGAGGACTTTTTTTACCTGCAAGCACAGGGATGCCTAGTTGATGTTCTTCAGCTGTGACCTTCACAGCACCGCCTCGCACACCAGCCCTGGAATACCAAAACTAACACACAGTCCAGGGTTGCAGTTGGCTTTTGATCCCTTTTAACCCCTTTTCTTGTGTATTCCTGGAAGGGATCTGCTTTCTTTTCAACTCACATCATATCCACAGTCTGGGATATAACTCATGGGACATGGCTTCTGCTGAGATGGTAATCAGCCTTCATTGTCTCTGCAACCACAGGAGATTACAGTTCAGATTTTGCATTGTGTCTTTTCCTTTGAAGTGTCTCTGTCTGTAGTAGCCTTGACACAATTTTAGGTGCGACATTCCATTCTCTGGACTAGTTGGTCAAATGTAATCCACATAGGAATTCTCCAGCAAGTGGCTACTTTACAGTCTCAGCCAGCTTTTGCTTGAATGTCCTTTAAAAAAAACACATCTTATTTAAAAGTTCAATATGTCCGTAAGTAATTCGGGGATATGATTCAGGGTCATGATACAGGATAGTTCTTTTATTCCCACTTAACTGTATTACAGAGTGATTTATGTGGTCAGCTGCAGAGCACACAGGATAACATTGAATTTGGACAAGGAGCTCTCAGAGATCTTAAGGGAAATAAATCTTACACACAGGTGAGTTCAGGTATGGTAGAATGTGTGTGTGACTGCGTCCTGCAGAGTAGGGTCGTCTCAAGTTCAATTCCTGATCTGTCCTGAGTTTGCTGATGTCAGGAGTTGGAGTACCAAATTTAACTTCAGTACCCTGGAATTATGGTGGGAAAATCAGCCAGAGTTAACAAAAAAAAATGCAGAAGCTGGCAGTTTTAAGACACATCACTCTAGAAATGACTGTTTGTGAAATCAGCAGGCAAATGCTCAATATGTTTGAACAGTATTGCTTGTTCATTTTTACTGTGTTTGCTCTCCATCAAAACATCAGGTACCGTCTCGAAAAAGTTGATCAAGATCTTTAAAATTATGAATGGTCAGGGTAAAAATAAAAGCGTTTCACTTCTGGAAGGGACCAGAACTTAGGGGTTTAAATATCAGATAGTCAAATCCATATGGAATTCCAGATAGATAAATCCAATATGGAATTCAGGAGAAACTTCATTACTAAGAAAGTAGTTAGAATATGGAACTCACTTTCACATGGAGCAATGCACAGCATTGGTGCATTTAAGGTGAAGCTAGAAATGTGCATGATGGTGAAAGAAAATGCTGATTGAATTAGATGTAGTAAAGTGGGAGGAGGTTTGTTGCAGCATAACCACTGACACTGACCTCAATGGTCTGTTTGCATTCTGTGAATTCTGTATATGAGTGTAACACAAACAAACCAAAGATTGAATGTGAAAATCAGAAACAGTCTATAGGGTGCATTTTGTGTCCCCACATTCCCAATGAAGAGCCACACTGGCCTGGAGTACACAAAGAGGTTCAGCCCTACAATTTTTGTCCCCAGAGTCTGTTCACATGCAGCTTCCCTGCTGGGAGCAGAGGAATGATGGAAATAACTCTAATGTATGTTTATAAACTTTAAACAAAAAGTAAGGACCTGTTGACATTTGATTTAAAGTAATCCCCGCAGCACCATTAACATGAAGATTCTTCAAACTGATGTATAGTGAGCTTGTCCCAATGTACTGAACCTCACAGACTGGTTAGATGAGAATTTGTGATATTGATTATCCACAGAAATAAAACAGAAGGGTTAAATCAGGATGAAGAACTTAAAAGTTAAAAATGATCCTGAATTTAAACATGATGAGGTGAATTCAATTGTTATGAAGGATGATTTGAATGTTTGGCTTATTGAAACAGTTTTCAAAGACTTGGACATTAAAAAGCATCTTGGCACAGAAGAAAATGGCACTCAGGAGATGCTGGTGTCATGCTAATGTCACTGGGCTAGTAATCCAGCCAGTTAAGGCTGTGGAGAACATGGGTTCAAATCCCAAAGTTGGTGGAATTCAAATTCAATTAATAAAATCTGGAATTGAAAGCTAGTCTCAGTGATAGTGACCATAGAAACGATCATTGATTGTTGTAAAAACCCATCTGGTTCACTAATGTTCTTTAGGGAAGGAAATCTACCATCTTTACCTGGTCTGGCCTACATGTGACTCCAGATCCACAGTAATTCTTAAGTGACTCTTAACTGCCTTCTGAAGTGATCTGGTTGACCACTCAGCCCCAGGGAAATGAGGGATGAATAAAAAATGCTGGCCTTGACAGTGACACCCACATCCCATTAAAGAATACACAATAGAGCGTCAAAAGAGAGGAGGCCAGCACATAGGTGCGGACACAAGAGAAAGCAGACAGAGACAGAAAGAGGTACACACAGGATTCTTGTGAGGTGAAGCCCGCAAAGCTCTCTAAGAAAAGGTTGGCTTTTTGTTTGACAGTAAGAAGAAAAATAGAATTCCAGGAACTCTTGGGAAATGATGTATGAGTAAGCTAAAAGGGACTGAATCTTAAAACTCAGTATGAATAAAAATCAGGCACGTGAAAGAGCTGAGAGTTGTATCAGAGGACCAGACCATGAAACGGGTATTGTTGATTGGTCATTTGAAAAGGAACTCTTGAAAGCTATGCCATCAAGACTGATAGACCTGAGTGAGAGAAGGTTTGTAGATGTGTGCCTTGTCAGTGTTAACCATATCTGGGAACCACAGATGGAATATGTCTGCTGATGAATGCGACTCAATGGCCAAATCGATTAAGTTGGAAAGACTGTGAGATTGCATATGGTGGTTTGATTGACAGACCATCAGCTGCAGATTAGAAAGAAAAAGTAGCATCTAGTCGTGCAGTTTCAATAAAACTCTTTTTGACATTTCCCAAGGACTATCATTATGTTATGAGTGTTTGAATGCTTGCCTAAGTTTCAAAAGCAGAGTTATCTCAGCTTAGGATTCTGAGGTCACAGTTTGATTGAGTTTAAATAGGCTATTAAATGATTAGCTGTGTTTGATGTGGGGTCTGAATAGAAGTTTATTTACTTTTATAAGAGATTGACTATTTGAGGAGAGTTAAACGTTTTGAATGGTTTTCTGGAATGAGAGTTTCTTTCATTATCAAGTGTGTAGAAGTGATAGCTGTATTAGATTGTTAGTTTTTTGGGGGGTGAGAGGTTATGTAATTGGCATGGTGGGGATGAGGGATCAAGGAGTGGGTGTGTTGGAGGCATGAGTTGGCATTGAGTTGGCATGGAAGGTGTGAGAGGCTGTGGGTGGAGGTGGTGGGGGATGAGGGCGTGTGAGGGGTGAGGGCTTCTGAAACAACTAAGGCAAAGTCCCAGAGAACCAAAGCAGGCCTTCTAACTGGCCCACTTCAGCACCATCCACCCCTGTGGTTACCTATGCTCTGTTTCCAGGGTCAGCAGGCCTGACTTCATCTAGCACCTGACACCCAGAATGAAAATTGCGTGATTTGGGATACATTTAACTGAGGCAGGTCCAGTGAGTCGTGAAATTTCCTGACTTGAGCAATCCACCTTGGTAGCAAAAATCTGGCCCATAATCTAGGCTAAAACTCCAGTGCAGCACAAGGAAGACATCAGTTGGATGAGATGTTGACCATCTCATGTTAGTGTAAAAAATCCAATGGCACTGCTCAAAGAAGAACAGGTGAGTTCTTTATGACTAAAAATTGGATTTTTTGGCCATTAGCACATTGTTTTTTGTAGGACCTTGCTGTGTGCAAATTGGCTGCAGCATTTCCTGCATTTCAATAGTGACATTGGTCAGGATTCGCATTCAGCGTGATGGAATTATATTCGTTGTTTATTATGCTTATGGCTGCATACCATCTTTTTGTGGGCCTGAGTAACAATCTACAGTTACTAAAGATCCTTCGCAGCATGGCACCCTCTACATAAGCTCTGTGATATGTGTGAGAAGACCAAGCAACAGCACCTCTATTCACTTATCAAATTGAAGAACCCTTATTGAGATACACAGGGTCTGTAAATTAGGATATTTAATCCAATATAAAATAAGAAAAACAAAGTGAGGGAAAGGAAGCTGGGATTAAGAGTGATAAAAGAGACCAAAGGAATAAAACAGATATATTTTTTAAAAAATTCCAACAATAACTAAAGTCTGAATGAATGAGACTCCGTACTTGAAAAGATACATTTTCAGTGACAGAGAGGTTGTTTGACTATAATTAAGATTTATCACACTGTTAGAAATGCATTTACAGCTGAATGCCCTAACTTTTTTGAGTATGTTTAATGAGAAATTAATGGTAAGTACCGCAGTTTCATGCCCATCATGTGTTTTAGTGCTGAGTCCATTGCTGTGATACTATTATAGCAAAGCTTGGGAAGGCACAGGGCAAATGGGACAGCAATTTCTTAATTTCAACGTTTATCTGTACATGAGCCAATTCCAGAAGTCACTGTCCAATTAATAACAATATGTACCAATAGCCTCACTATGGTTCTTAGCACACATTAGGCCTTGGTCTTCTCAATATTTAATTGGAGGATATTTCAGTTCATCCAACACTGGATGTCAGACAAAACACCTTGGGGTTTCATAATAATGGAACAGGGAAGTGGGGGTGAAAAGCTTTCGTAAAATATTGGTTGCTCTAATGGTTGTGAAGTGGCCGGTGGGGGGTGGGGGGGGGTGTGGGGGGGGGGGGGGGGGTGGTGGGGGGGGTGGGGTGCGCGCGGGGTGGTGGTTGTTTTAGAATCTCTAGAATAAGTGAGCTGAGGTGGGTAAAATGGACTTCTCTCATCTGTAATTAACTTGTGACTAAGCTGAGTTCACAAGCAGAGCTCATGAGTTACTATATTCTCTTCATTTTACAGGAGTTTAATTCTATGGGAGTCAGGTATGCATTAACTATTAATAATTATTAATTAGTTAATCTATGACTGAATAGAGAAATGTGATGTATTTAAGTACCTGATCAATTTGAATTCATTAATGCTACTGGGATATATGTTATGCTTTGCTTCAGTTTGTAAATGAATCAAACATAATTTCTATTTCATTTGGGGAGACAACACAAATTACAGACAAAGGGCTAGGGAAAATAATCAGCATTCCACAATCGTCACAATTAAAATAAGAAAATAACCTGATACATTGAGGAAAAGGGATCAGATAATCAGGGGATTTTTTAAATATCTATATGTTCATGGGATGTGGATGTTGCTGGCTGGTCCAGCATTTATTGCCCATCCCTAACTGCCCTTGAGAAAGTGGTGGTGAGCTGCTTTCTGAAACTGCTGCAGTCCATGTGGTGTAGGTACACCCACAGTGCTATTAAGGAGGGATTTCCAGGATTTTGACCCATAGCAGTGAAGGAATGGCAATATAGTCCCAAGTCAGGGGAAGGTTTGCGGCTTGGAGGGGAACTTGCAGGTGGTGGTGTTCCTATGCATTTGCTGTCCTTATCCTTCTGGATGGTAGGGGTCATGAGTTTGGAAGTTGCTGTCAAAGGAGCCTTGGTGATTTACTGTAGTTCATATTGTAGATGGTTCACACTGTTGCCACTGTGCGTCGATGGTGGAGAGAGTGAATGTTTAAGGTGGTGGATGGGGTGATAATCAAGTGGGCTGCTTTGTCCTGGATGACATTGAGCTTCTTGTGTGTTGTTGCAGCTACAATCATCCAGGCAAGTGGGGAGTATTCCATCACACTCCTGACCTGTGCCTTGTGGATGGTGAACAGGCTTTAGGGAGTCAGGAGGTGAGTTACTTTCTGCAGAATTCCCAGCTCGTGTAGCCACAGCATTTATATGGCTAGTCCAGTTCAGTTTCTGGTCAATGGTAACCCCCCAGGATGTTGATAGTGGGGGATTCAGTGATGGTAATGTCATTGAATATCATGGGGAGATGGTTAGATTCTCTATTGTTAGAGATGGTCATTGCTTGGCACTTGTGTGGCATGAATGTTATTTGCCACTTATCAGCCCAACCCTCAATATTGTCCAGATCTTGCTGCATATGGGCACAGACTGCTTCAGTATCTGAGGAGTTGTGAATGGTGCTGAATATTGTGTAATCATCAGCGAACATCCTGACTTCTGACCTTGATATAGAAAGAAAGTTGTTGATGAAACAACAGATGGTTGGGCCTAGAACACTACCCTGAGGATCTCTAGCAGTGATGTCCCAGGAATGAGATGATTAACCTCCAACAACCACAGCCATCTTCCTTTGTGTTGGGTGTGATTCCAACAGTGGAGAGTTTTGCACCATTGACTCCAGTTTTGCTAGGGCTCCTTGATGCCACACTCAGTCAAATGCTGCCTTCATGTCAAGGGCAGTCACTTGGTCACTTAGAAATCAAGGAACGGGAAAGGTGCAATAACATTGATTGGTGTAGTATATAGACCACCAACTAGTGGCAGGGATGCGGAGAAACAAATTTGCAAAGAAATTACAGAGAGATGCAAGAGTTATAGAGTAATCATAATGGGGTACTTCAATTATCCAAATATAGACTGGGATAGGAATAGTGCAAAAGGACAAAAGGGGTGAGAGTTCCTGGAATGTGTTCAAGATAATTTACTACAGCAGAATGTTTCCAGTCCAACAACAAGAGGGCATGTACTTTTTGACCTAGTTCTGGGGAATGAGTTGGCCCAAGTGGATCAAATATCAGTGGGAGAGCCTCTAGGGGACAGTGACCATTGTATCATAAGGTTTAGGTTAATCTTGGAAAAGGACAGAGAACAAACCAGAGAGATAATTAATTGGGGGAAAGCCAATTTCAATAGAATGAGAATATATTTGAGTCGAGTGAGTTGGAATCAAATGTTGGCCGAAAAGACAGTGGCTGATCAATGGGCTACCTTCAAAGAAAAATTATTGCAGGCAATGTCAAGGAAATTCCCTTGAAGGGGAAACGTAGGACAAATAAATCCAGGAGGGCCTTGGTGACGAGGCAAATAGAGATAATAATGAAAAGAAAGAATTGCGTGTACGACAGATTTCAGGTTGAAAACACAGTTGAGAATCAGGCTGAATATAGAAGGACCAGACGAGAAGTGAAGAAACTAATAAGAAAAGCAAGGGGAGATCATGAAAAGAGACTGGCAGCGAACATTAAAGGGAATCCTAACGTCTTCTATTAGCATGTAAATAATAAAAGGATGGTAAAAGAAAGGGTAGGGCCGATTAGTGACAAAAAAAGGGACTTGCATGTGGAGGCTGTAGAAATAGTGTAGGTGTTGAACAAAAACTTTGCATCTATCGTTACAAAGGAAGAACTTGCTACCCAAGTTGAGGTGAGAGAGGGGGTAACTGGTATTCTAGAAGAACTTACAATTGAGAGGAAGGAGGTGGTGGAAAGGTTATCTTTACTTAAAATAGATAAGATACTGGGACCAGTTCAGATGTATCCAAGGGTACTGAGGGAAGTAAGAGTAGAAATTTCAGAGGCACTAGTGCTAATCATCCAGTCGTCCTTAGACACAGCGGAGGTGCCAGAGGACTGGAGAACTGCGAATGTTACACCCTTGTTCAAAAAGGGGTGCAAGGATAAAGCCGGCAGCTATAGGCCAGTCAGTTTGACTTCAGTGGTAGGGAAACTTCTGGAAACTGTAATACGGGATAAAATCAATGATCACTTAGACAAGTGCAGAATAATTAAGGAAAGGCAGCATGGATTCATCAAGGGAAAATCATGTTTAACTAATTTGCTGGAGTTTTTTTGAGGAGGTAACAGAGAAGATTGATAAAGGAAACACTGTTGCTCTGATGTATATGGATTTTCAAAAGGCATTTGACACAGTGCCACACAACGGACTTGAGCAAAATTCTAGGTATTGGAATAAAGCAGAAAGTAGGCACTTGGATAAGAAATTGGCTGAGTGACAGGAAAAAGAGTTGTGATAAATGATTGTTTTTCAGATTGGAGGAAGGTTTGTAGTGGAGTTCCCCAGGGGTCTGTGTTGGGACCCTTGCTCTTCCTAATATACATTAATGACCTAGACTGTGGTGTGCAGGGCATGATTTCAAAATTTGCAGATGATACAAAGATTGGAAACGTTGTCAACCGTGATGGAGATAGTCTTGAACTTCAAAAGGACATAGACATGTTGGTGAATTGGTCAGACAAGTAGCAGATGAAATTCAATGCGGAGAAGTGTGAGATGATTCGTTTTGGCAGGAAAGATATGATGAGACAGTATAAAATAAAGGGAGAGCCTCTAAAGGAGGCGCAGGAACAGAGGCACCTCAGAGTATATGTATATCAGTCATTGGAGATGGCAGGGCATGTTGAGGGAGCAGTTAATAAAGCATATAATATCTTAGGCTTTATTGATAGGGGCATTGAGTACAAGAGTAAGGAAGTCAGATCTCAGTCTTGGGTGGGGGAAGGCCTCTCTGGGCAGTGACGGTCATGCACAGTATGGTGTGCAGGGTGTGGTCAGTCATCTAAGGCATTTGGTCCTGGGGGTTTGAGTCATGGTATTGTGAGGCAGAGGGCGCAGTAACAGTCAGGGGAGGCATCTGGATCCTGTAGGTCAGTGGCTGATAAGTCATGGGGGGTGTATTTGATGATCTCATGGGGGGGGTCCTGAAAAATAAGGGAACATGTGACCTCAAGAAGAGGAGGGGTCAGGTTGACAAAGGGCATGGGGTCATCAACACTGAAGCATTTAGGGGGGAAAACAGGAATATCCACATTAACAATGGTGGGGTCAAGGGTAACAGGGGAGGCTGGATAGTGACAGGAAGAAGGGGAATTAGGAGGCGTTGAGCATGGAGGAGGATGGGAGGAACTTGGTGGGTAATGGGGAGGTTGGAAGCTGGTCTCACTTAAAAAAATCAACAGCGCCATTTTTGCGTTCACTGAAGAAAGATGTAGTTTGAAAAACAAGCTAGAAAAAAATTGATCGGGGAGGGGTCTCTGGGCTTGTGGGACAAGTTCAGTGCAGCAATTTTGGACCGATAGAAGAGGTATCCTATTAATTTCCTGCTCAAACCATGGAGAGCATGGCTCAGTTGAGTACTGGACTCGGGGGTCTAATGCACACTGAATGCTCTTGGTTCCTTTACCAAAGTTGCATATTTAGGTGAGAATCCATTAAGTCTAGGTGCTGTAGTGCATTTGGTCTTAATTTGCATCTGATCTTTATAGAGGCATGTGAGAATGGATGTAGGGTCAAACAATCAAGGGATACGGCTGCTGCACAGAAGCAGCATGGACCCTACAAGCCTCCATGTTCCTAGTGTACTGGTCATGGCATTCAAGGCACCATGTTTTCAGTCATGACAAAAGAGCAAGGACTGGATAGCAATTATTATTGTCAAGGCCACTGGAGGACAACTAATAGAAGCCTGACTGAGGGTTATAGGACATGTGTCTTTTGACCCATATCAAGACCCTGTGAATGCACAGTCACATCTGTGGGGTTGCTCGTCCTGTTGTCCTCGAGGATGGTATCATCCTGCACAGTGTGGCCTGGGGTTTCCTGTACAGCTGGGGGCAGGTCAAAGGTTAGAGACTGGATTTCGGCCTTGGATATGGCAGGAGGCCATTCAAGGGGAACTACCATGGATTGCTCAATTGTATCCATTCACAGATACAAGGAGGATTAGAGAATGCAGGCTTACAGGCAACACTGCCTTGTTGAAAACTATGATTAGATTGAGGAGAAGAAAGGACAGTAGCCAATTGGCACAGCTCCAGGGAGACCATTGCCCTGAGGAGCAGGAGCAAGATGCTGCCAAAGAGGGGCAAAATCCACAAAGACGTTTGGTGTAGCCAAGATTCTACAGAAGACAGGGCTCATATGTGGAGATGAGTGAAAGGCAGTGCCACAGATGCCTTTGCTTGTCTAGGTACATGGTAGGTCACATTTGCCACACTCTATGTGAGGAATTCATAGCAATGGGAGGGCAGCCCATGCCAGTTGCTTTGAAGGCTACTGCCACACTGAATATTTTTGCCAGCATTTTCTTCCGGGTCTCCACTGGGGACCTTTGTCCCCAGCCAAAGACATTTGTCCCAAACAAATGCATAAGGGAGGTGACAGATGCTCTTTTCAATAAAGCTCACTATTACATGTAGTTCTGCATGGATGACACAAGGCTGCCAGAGCTGTTGGATTCACAATGATCTCAGGTTTCCCACAAGTGCAGGGTGTCATCGACTGCACACATGTGACACCGAGAGCTCCCTGGTAGCAGCCTATTAGATTCATTAATAGAAAAGGATCTCACTCTATGAATGTTCGGCTAATTTGTGATCACAGAAAGCAGATCATGCATGTTTTTACTAGGTACCCAGGGAGCTCACATGACTCGAACACCTTGACTTACTCGCAGGTGCCACAGATGTTTGAGTGGGCCTTGGCATTTGGAGGGTTGGCTCCTCGGTAACAAAGGGTACCCCCACAAGACATGGCTAATGATGCCCCTTCGTCAGCCACAGAGAGCATCTGAGGAGAGAAACAATGCTGCCCTCCTGCTACAAGGTTCTTAATAAAGCAAATTATTGGCCTCTTAAAGATGTGCTTCCAATGTTTGGACTGGTCAGGTAGGGTTCTCCAATACATAGCACAAAGAGTGTCATGCATCATCGTTGTTTTCTGCACCCTGCACACCCTAATGCTACAAAGGGGGGATATGTTGCCACATGGAGACATGGAGAAGCTAGACGTCTCCTCAGATGAGGAGGGCTTGGAAATGGATAACTCTGAAGAAGCCAAGGATTCAGTCATGCCACATGAGGATGCCATTGCTTGGGCATGACGCAGCAGACATGCCTGTGACAACCTCACAGCTACAAGATTCCAGGAGGATTAAGGTGAAGACAAGTTTTAACAGTCAAAGTTCTCTTCGGGCTTCGATGTGGAGAACACAACAAGACCTTCATTCTCAGCGTAAACATATCAGGAAAGGTCATCAATCTCACAATGATCACAAAAGCATCACAAGTCACCTTCTGCCCTAATGCTGGAGTCATTCTTGGATGGCATTGTAACCTTGGCAACATGTGGCTGCTGTGGAAATGTGATTAGCATTCCATTAATACACCTCCTTTAACAACTATACACAGGGCAGTCCTTTCAACCATGGCATCAACAAGTCAGTGGCCATGGCAGCCTTCAAGAGGCTGAAACGCCATTGCACACATAGATGAACTCATGCCAGTATGACAGCAGCTTAGCAAGGTGGTGCTAACAGGAAAAACAATTATCAATGGTTAGCACTTGACCGTCTCACGAGGGTGCAGCATCCGGATAGCACCATCTCTACAATTGCCAGCTTTCATGGATGAACAATACAGAGCTCCAATATGCCTTTGGACATGAGACGTGGTAACCTGTTACTCTACATTTGGCTGCAAAGCTGCGAGTTCTATTTGCATTGTCCTCACAGAGAGTGTCTCACCAGGACCATGGTTTGATTAGTTACAAACACTCACAACCCTGAAAGCATGGAAAGTCTGATAAGTTTATGTCCTGGATGACCTTGGCATTAAGGAGAGTCAATCTTGACACAGCAGTCAATGACAACTTCTTCCCATCATAGACCCTGCTGAGGTCTTAGGAAATGTGCAAAAGCATCACTTCCAGAGCATGACAGTCCTGGACATTGTCCATCTCACAAAGGCCAATCCATTCTATATACCCTAATTCAATAACTGCACAGTCGTGCAATGAATATTGGGTTGCGTACTGTGCCTTTACAGTAGGATCACGTAAAGCACTGTAGGCTGCCGTTCAGGAGCAAAGTAAGATCCTCACAGGTAAGGAGATGGCTTCATTAGGATGATCACACACCTCTGACATGACACACTCATATCACTCTTGCTGGTATTGTAATGTCATTGAGTGGACTCAACTTCCATAGTTCAGCATCATGCATGGGGAGAGTGGGAACTAAGAATGGAATAATGTTCAGCCTTAAACACGGAGACAATAACAAGCTGCAGCGAGACATAAAAGCCTATGGTGCTTGATGGTGAATACTACTTTACCCAAAAACTCACTCCTATAAAATAAGTGCACTACAAAGTACACTTTGGAGAAACGATTATAACGTTCATCACGACAAATACTTGTGCCATCCACAAACAACAGACTTCGGTGTGACAGTACAGGATAATAACTAACCTTGATGAGCAATTCTCCTGAGGCCAAATAATGTCTACCTGAGATCAAAGCATCACAGGTGTATTGTCCAGCCATCATTGTCACATATGATCTGCCTTTGTTGATGTTGCAGAGGTGGAAGTAAAAGGCTACTCACTGTGGTGAGATTGTGTGAGAGTTAATGTAACTGAAGATCTGGATGGGAGTTCATGGCGTGGGGGGCGGGGTGGGGGGGGGGTGCGGTATCGAGGGTGGGGTGGATACACTTTTAACCCTTGACTGAACACGGGTCCTCACATTAATTAGCCTGAGACTTGGAGACAGATAAATGTAAAATATATACTGGCAAAGGAGAGTTGAAGCCGGGGGGGGGCACCCATGGAGTGTCCTTGGTGGATGCCCCTGGGGGGCCTGGCTCGCACTCCTCCTCCCTTTGGATGCCTGAGGATCCCTCCCTGATCCCCTGAAGAAGTGAGGGGAGGGAGGTTGAGGTGCCCCATCCCCCCCTTGCCGAGCATCATAGTGTTTCATGTCTCCTTGATGTTTATTATCGTCTCCACGTTTAAGGCTATGGCTAGAGCGATGGTGTGCAGGTCTAAGTGCAAATGTCTGGACCTGGGTCTCCAAGGCGGCCATCACCTTTCCCATGGAGACTTCGATGCACTTGAATGCTGGAGCCATGACATCAGACAGAACGTGGACAGACTGCTCCATCCTTCATTGCAGTCTGGTGACGGCCTCTGACAGCACTGCCTGATATTCCCCTTTGCATCTTCAACATTTCTCTTAGAGCCAATTCCAGAGAGTCATCATTTGACTTGGACTCAGCAGGGTCTGGTCTCCAACAGTCCTTCAAATGTCAGAGATCTCAGCTATCACTGTCTCTGCCTGCTGTGGACCCATGTCAGTGAGATGTTTGCCAAATTGTGACCCTGAGACTGCTCTAGAACTAGGTCCCACCGAGGTGCGTGTGTCTGTGCTAGTGAAGGTTGCAGGTGGACGCAGTGACAGGTCTTCATCAGATGGTTAGTCTGCCTCATCTGAGGTGGTCTAGGGGCTGGGGCTGAGGTTTTGCTGGAGGACGTCCTTCATCTTTTCTTGCTGGTACCTGAAATAGAGAGAAGAGATAATTAATGATTGACTAGGCAGGCTCCTACATTATAGATCATTCACAGTCATTGTCCACGTGTGTCAATGTATACTGGATGCACCCTCACTGGCTTGTTGGGGGAGGCTTATCTCACCTTTCATGCATGAATGATCCCTACCCTCTCCAGTCAGCTGTGCAGCCTGTTCCTCATAGGTGGAGAGTGTCCTCAACACTTGGGTTCCCCCTCAAGCCTTGGCTCTTTCTCTCTTTTGTTGTGGGAAATCTTGTCCTGCATAAAGACAGATGGACTGACTGAACACCATGGATGAAAGAGTAACTCAAAAACATGCATGCATGTTATGTTTGTTGAGCCCTCCCAGTAAGAGATTAAGATGCTATTTGTGCAGGATCTTATATGAGATGGTGAGTTTAAAGTGCCCGGAAGACATTCAGTGCTGATAGCCAATCTGCTGGTAGTGTGTGACATCCCTGTAGACTCTAACCTTTGGACTGTCTGATGCCCTTATCATAGTAGAAGGATCTGGTACCTAAAGAATTAACATGGGACTGAGTACAGTACTGCCCACATGGTGATGTAAGAAGGCACATGGCCTGGAGCAGTCTGCAGGTAGATAGCAACATGTAAGGACCTAGTATGGGGTCCTCTCCATACCTTTACCCTCTATTGCAAATATGCACACAGTTCAGTACTGTTAATAAAGGCTTCTTTGTACTTTCATCAAGGCAGCTTCATGGTGTCCAAGCAGTACACATCACAGGTAGTGACAACAGGACAAATCACTTATAATAATGTGAGTTTGTAGTGAGTAGAAGTTTTGCTTAGCCTGGTGGAGTGGAGTGGAAAGGATCATTCATCCTTTTCCTAAAAAGGCCATTCCTTTTTAGTTTTTCAAGGGCGCTGACCTCCCTGGCGACTTCCTCCCAGGCTGGCATGGTCAGGTAGGAGGACCTCCTACTATAATCCTGAGGAAAGAGGACCTCCCAGCTTTCCTGGGCAGCCTGGAGCAGAATCCCCAGGAAGGCCTTGCTGAACCATGGTGCTGATGGTTTTGACCTATTAGGTGCCATGGATTACCTATCCAGCAGAACACCTGGCCTGCAGTGAGTGAATGTCTGCCCAGGTGCCATTTAAATATGGCGCCTGGACCTTCAACCCTAGGAGGTAATGGTGGTGTAGACAAAACCTATCCACCCAACCACAAGATTCTATGAGCTCCTCGCTGATGCATAATTAATGAGCTGAAAAGTGGAAGATCATGCGTTTTCATCCAACCTCCCACCCAACAGGAATCACGCTGATCTTCTGGCCCCGTTGTGGCAGGACTCACTGTGGTGTGTCAGCGGTCTAGCCAAAAGTCCATTAGACTCCAGGATGGAAAATTTCACTTGATGTCTTTCAGGTTAACCTCAGGCCCATCTGTCCTCTCAGGTGGTTGTAAAAGATCCTACGGCAACACTCGAAGAATAGGGGAGTTCTCCCTGAACCAACATTATTCAAACAGATTTTCCAGTAATCTTATTGCTGTTCATCAGTTAGTTGCTATATCTCCTACAATATTACACTTTATTGACTGTAAAGCATTTTGGGATATAACGATGTCTTTTCTTTTTCAATTCAAACCCTCCTTTCACTGGGAAATGATTGCCTAGGCTAAAGTACTTTTCCCCTTTTGTAGACCTGAGAATCTTATGTTCTGTTAAAATGCTGTATAAGTACAAGTTTCAGTAGGTAATTGGAGACTTAAAACCACATTTGACTCAATATAATATTTTTAGGCTGAAAGAAGTATCTCAACCAATCACTACTCTTCCATGGCCTTCTGTTCTGAATGAGGCTCATCTAGTAAAGCTGGAACCTGTAAGTCAGAGGCAGAACAAAGTAGTTTCAGAGTTAAGCAAGGACAGAAACCATCTCATATTACTTTGTGAGTATGCTTACTAGTTATTACTAGTCAGTTCCCTGTGCTGTTACATGTGGGAAATGAAACCTTCAAGTGAATCAGAGCTGGAAGGCGAGGAAATTGGACAAGGATGTTAAATGTAATTCAATCCCCATCCTATCTTTATTTGTGTATAACACTTTGAGTTTATATCATTTATTATTAATTAGCCACATTTAATGAAATTCAAGAAGCAGAAAAGTAGACTTGGTTGAAGAATAGGAGTTTCACTGCAGTTAAGGCTCAGGAGGTGGGAGACTGAAGACTGAAGTGCTACAGTTTCACCACCAGCTGAAGAGTGGAATCATCGTTTGACAAATTTACATAGGCAATTTCAGTTGTAAGCAAAGATATAGAAATTTATAACAGAAAAGTTGACCTGAAGTGTAATGTGATTAAAAATGTAATAAAGTGGATGAAAATGTAAAATGTAAGTAATCATCAATAACGTAATGGAAAGATGGATAGCCAAGGGGCTGGGAGCACCAGATAAATCCTTAATGGACAATGAAGGTAAATTTTCCAATGATGAATTCAGGAATATGTGTGAAACTTTGAATGTTGTAGCAATGCACGCAGCGGTCATTTTAGCAATGGGATATGTGAGAGAAATCATGCCGTGATTGACTAAATGCTCTAAAAAAATTAGCTGACCAACTGAATTGTAAATTGACAACTGCTCTACTCATGGGCAGTAGATGCAAAAAAACACGCTTCAGATGGTTGGGCGGCTACAGCCCTTATCAGTTTATGGCAGGAATGCGAAGTTACCTTCAATAATATGGGACCATTCCCCAGCTTTGGAGGGGACATTTGAATGCCATGCATGCAGGGAGGAAAGCATTTATTAAGAGGGAAGTTTCAGAAAAAATCAAAAGAGCTTTGAGGTATCGAATCAGGCCATCAGAAATGAATTTTAAGCCCAGGGACATTGTATTATAAAAAGGGCAGAAAAATTGGAGAGGCCCAGGAAAAGTTATAGGCACTGATAATCTTGCAACATGGTAACCAAACTCTTAAAGTGCAGTCTATGCAGTTTACTGTCACTGATTACAAATTGATGGAACCTGAACAGATGATGGAAACTGAAGGTGCAGCAGGCACTTCGCACATACATTTGCTGGACCTGTACGAACAACAGATTGTGGCAGATAACAAGCTAACTGAGAGTAGACCAAGTGATAGTGAAGATCAGGATTGGGCCATTTATCACAATGATCAACTACCAAAAGTTGGAACTGGGGTGGTATATATGCCAGAAGGGGCTAGTGAATGGAGGGAAGCCACCATAGTAGGGAGGGCAGTAAAGGCCATAGGGAAATCAAAAACTGGCTGAATATACAAGACAAGGAGCTGAATATCAGATCTATGGATTGGCAGAAGCAAGTAAAAATGTGGAAAGCTAGAAAACCTAATGTAAGTTCAGACAGTGGGCCTAATGGTGATCACAGCCCAAGGAAAAGAACTTGTGAAAGGAAGTCTAGTTGCAGGAGGGACAGGTTGAGTAGTAGTAGTCCAGATAGGAACAGGAGATCTAGAACAGGGGATGTAGATTAACAAGAGCAAGGAGCAAAGACAGGCAAGGACCAATACTAGAAGGAGTAGCCCCTATGATAGAGAAGCTCTAGTGGCTACTAACAAGTTAGATGGTAAATTGGTAAAAGAGGCAAAACAAAAAGAACTTGACAATTGGAGATGGTTTGGCGCTTACAAGGAGGTGCCAGACAAAGGACAACCAGTGTTGTCCCATAGATGAATATGTACAGACATATGTTCATATAAAGCTAAGGCCAGACTTGTAGCTCGAGGATTTGAGGAATAACTGAGCAACCAGGAAGTTGGAGTAGACTCCCTAAAATCAGGAAAGGTAAATTTGAGGATTTTTCTAGCACTTTTAGTGACATACTCATGGGAATGTAAATCCATTGACATCAAAGCAACATTTTTGCAAGGAGAACAATTTCAAAGAGGAGTATTCTTAAAGCCTCCAAAAGAAGCTGGAGATATAGAGGAGAAACTATGGAGGCTAAATAAGTGTTCATGGAATAAACGGTGCATCCAGGGTATGGTATTTTCCAGTTAGGTCCATCCTACTAAAAGCTAATTATCTTCAACCAAAAGCAGATCTAGCAATGTTTTATTGCTATGATAAAGGAAAACTAGCAGACATTTTCTTAATGCACGTCGATGATTTCCTGGATGGTGGGATCTGCAACATTTGAGAAATTTGTGTTGGTAAAATTATAAGGGAACTCAAAATTGGAAGTCGGGCTTCTGGAGATTTTAAGCACATAGGGGTGGACATTAGGCAGACTAAGTTGGAAATAACCCTAACTCAACAGTCTTACCTGGAGAATGTTAATAGGATCCCAATAAATCGAGCCAGATTCTCACAAAAGGAAGACTCAACAACCAAGGAAGAAGTAGATCAGTTAAGAAGCTTAACTGGGCAATTAAACTAGTTATGTACACAAACTAGACCAGATGTGTGTTATGACGTATTAGAATTGAGCACCATGCTGAAATATGCCACTGTTGGGGGAGTACTAAAAGCAAATAAGACATTGAGAAATTAAGTTTAGAAGAAGGTATGCTCAGAATTCCAGACCTGGGTGACCCAGAAGTGATGAAATTAGTCATTTTTAGTGACGCCTCACACACTAACACTCCTGATGGTTATTCGAGTACAGCAGGATTCATTATATTTTTAGTGGGAAGAAGCGATGGAATGTTGTCCATTAGCCTGGGAATCAAAGAAAATAAAGAGAGTAGTTAAAAGCACCTTAGCTGCGGAGACACTTGCACTGGTAGAAGCAACAGATATGGCTATGTATTTATCAAGTATTTTTTAAAGGAACTCCTATATAAGGGGCAACCGAGGAAAAATGTGCCTATAGAATGCTATATACATAATCTTTCGCTCTGGAACAATGTCCATTCGAGAAAGACTGTCGTGGAAAAGAGGTTGAGGATTGATTTTGTGAGTATAAAAGAGATATTTGAAAAGGAGATTTCCAAAATTAACTGGGTCGACGCAAGTCACCAGTTGTCAGATTGTTTCACAAGAAGAACAGCTTGTCCAAAGAAATTGTTGGGTATCCTTGAAGAGGGATGCCTCGTATTATAATGGATAATGAGAACAAGGACATTTTCATGTTGTAACCTTATTAAATATTTTTTTGTTTTCAAGATGTCGGGGGTGGGATTTGGAGTATGTTAGAGATTGATTGTCTAATAAGGTAATATATATTATCATTTTGCATTTTTTCTTATTTACAGTTTTTGTTTGCATGTCAATTTAATTTAAAGAAAAGAGAGGAATCTGTTAGTATCTAACAGGTTCTGTTGATGGATGTTAAATACCTAATAGTTGAAGGTAATAAGATGAACAAGTGTTGGGTATTGATTAGTTAATTATACTCAGATGGGTATATAAAGAAGATTCAGCCAGCTGGATGGCAAAGTGTGGAGAGGGAGGAGAACCTCCTTGTGAAACTGCTGCTAGCCAGGCTGGCCATCAACAGCAACAAAAACAGAAAATACTGGAAAAACTCAGCAGGTCTAACAGCATCTGCGAAGAGAAAAACAGAGTTAACGTTTGAGTCCATATGGCTCTTCAGATCTAAAGAGAAGTAAAAATGTGATGAAATGTATACTGTTTATTCAAAAGAAAAGCACTGGGTTGCAGAATGGATAAGTAAGCTCTATGGCAAACAATAAACATTCTCTACAAAACACCCTAGTCTGTGTCTTCTTCACAACCAGGCTTGGGAGTTTCCTCTGACACTAAATACCATAGGGCGGAGGCAGATGATGGGACATCAGGGAGGACATCTGTGACGCTTGACTGACCATGCAGCATTTTATCAGATAGAAGAGGCATACACAACATGAAGAGTGGAATGAGTCAAAATCTATTTACATTTGTGCAAATTCTGTACAGATTGTGGAACCCGTGCTACCTTTGTGCTCCTAGCATTTCTTAATTTTTCTTACCTCACCGATATACCTTGGTGGTTCCCTGAGATCCACAGCAGAGGTGGAGGCAGCCTGCTGACTGCTATACCCTTTCTGTGATGACATTGGCAGGCATCCTCTGGGGGACTGAGGCTTGGAGGTCCCCAGCCTGCTTTAGGTCTCCAGCTGTGGGGTAGGGGCACCTTCCTTGGCTTGTGGAGCTGCAGATGATGGACAGTCTCAGAGTCATCTTGGTGGATGGCCCTGGGATCCTCCTCCCTATGGATGCCCAAGGGCCACTGCCTGACTCCTTGAGGAGAAAGGGGCACCTGGAGTGAGGCCGAGTTGCCCTGTCCATCTCTCGATTAGCCACTGATGGATCGCACCTATGGCTAGAGAGATGGAGTGTAGCTCCTGGTGTATATCAGCCGTCATGCCCCGGACAAAGGTCTCCATGGTGGTCGCCATTCTACCTGTATTGACCTTGGTGCACTGGCATATTGGTGCAATGACATCAGACTGTACATAGATGGACTCCTCCATCATCCATTGCAATCTGCTGTCAGCATCTGACAATCCTGCCTGATGCTCCTTTGTCTATTTTTTGCAGCTCCGACATCTGTGTGAGGACTGAGCCCAGAGGCTTTGTAGGAGCCTGGCCTCTAGCAATCCTTAGAGTCCTGGTGACCTTGGATGTCCCTGCCTCCGCCTGTTGTGGACCCAAATCTGTGCTGTTCTTGCCAACTAGGTTCCACCGAGGTGTGCGTCTCTGTTGGAGGGGTGCAGGTGAACACTGTGATGGCTCTGCATCTAGTGGGTCCTCAGGATCCTCATCTGAGATGGTGTGGAAGCTATTTTTTTTAGAATCTCTGCTTCATCCCAATCAATGCTCATGCAGCATTCTTACCTCTGGGTCAGGTGGTTGTGTGTCTGGGCCCCACACCAGGCATGCTTGAGTGAGTGGTCTTGGCTGACTCTTTGGCAAACTGGTGTAATGAGGGAAGGCTGCAGGGTATTGAACTATCAGAGGCGCCATTTTCCAGATGAGATGTTGGGCAAGGTTCTCCTCCATCCTCTCGGGTGGATGTGGAGGATCCCATTTGAGAAGGAGTGGGAAGTGTGCTGGCATCAACCTGAGAAAGTGCCACATTGCCAGAGCTGTCATCTATCAGGTGAGAGATTAAACTGATTACAGATGTCTTCGTTCTCAGATGGACAGGAATGATCCTATCTGAATTGCCTCTATGTGTGCCCACAAATCAATGATGAAATATTGCATCTCAGCCTTCCAATTTGTTCTACTGAAACTCTTATTGACCTTATTTGTTCTCCCTCACCTTTTATCCCATTAACCACATTTATCTGCATCTCTGCACATCCCTTTACTCTTGCCAAATCACATTATCTGCCTACAACAGAGGTGTGTGAGGGAAAAGCATAGGGTCCTATTGTCACCTCCATGTATATTCTATTTCATTGGGAATATGTCCTCTATTTCAATCCTACTTTCAGGCAGCCAAAGAACTGAGAGGTTCTGCCATTAAGCAAGCAGAATTGAGAAAGTAAGTTGCCAGGTGTGTGGTAGAGCAAACCAAGAGTGAGCCTCCATTCAGAAGTTCTTCTCAATAGAATTAAATGAAAGCAAGCTGAGAGGCAACTCAGAGTGAAGAGAATTTATGAACAAATAATTTAACTGGACAGAAAGGAAACAGGCCTGACCCAAGCAATTTGTTTCTGTTTACATAAACTTTAGTAGGCAGCACACAACAAAGCAGCAACCACAATGAAGCAGGTGGGCCAGATGCCCATAGTGGCAGGAGCAGAATTAACAGCAGCACTGAGTCAGGGCATGGACAGTCAGGGAATAGGCAGTGCTGGGAGTGGAGTGCAGCATAGCTGGGGGGCACTTTACAAAGGGGTAGCCAGGAAGAACTGGGAACAGAAGGACAAAATTGTTGGGAGTTGAGCCACTTTCAAGAAGCAGAGCAAACCGCTAGACAGAGGCACAGCACACGGGGAAAAAAAGTTTTTAGTGAAAAGTTGGTTTAACAATGAGAGAAGAACAGTCCAGGTGAGGAAGATTGAGTGTGGGGGGGGGGGGGGGGTGGCGCGGTGGGGTGAGAAATCTGACAGCAGTAGGAAAACCAGAGCAATCGGAGAATGCTAGAAAGAGCAAGAAAACATGCTGGATGGAATGAATGCAACAGAAGTGAACAAAGAAACGGGCAAAGAGGCAGGCAAGAGATACAAAAAAGGACAGGTGACCTGGAATGGGCAAAAAGTATAAAATTTATAAATATCTTAAATGAAAGTTAACATTTCATAATTAATAATGGTCTGGAAGAAAAACAATATAGTAACATACTGAGAAATTTCAACCATTTGTGCCATGGAGGAAAGTGAAATTACAGACAACTCCTTCTATACCGAATTTACATTAAATATTTACAATTAAATGTTAAATATTGATGTAAAAACATGACAAAATTAAAGGGGACGTTGGGCAAGTTGTTCACAGGTTTTAATATAATTAGTAGCATCCTACTCCTGTTACTATTTATGTTTTATAATGGCTGTATTTATGCCATGTCTGGGTAACATGGAGGCCACGGATTACAATTACAGGTGTAACTCAAATTCCATTTGTATTGAATGGTATTTCTGATTTTTTAAAAACACTTTTGGGTTCAAGTTGCATGACTATTTCATAGTAAAAAACAAAATAATTTTTGGTTCTAGTTTTAAAACTGAGAACATAGAATACAAGAGATGGAATTAAGTAGCTGGTGTGCAGCAGTATTGGATAAGGATAGTAGTGGTTAATTGCATGAGGACTTCACTTCGGTAAAACTGAAGAATTGTCTGCACTAAGGCTGAATTTTCAACTCAAAATTCAAGCCAGAAAGTATTAGCTGCTGTGATGTGAATGAATTATATTTTAAACTCACCTTCAGGCATGGAGGAAGTGACTTTTTATTCTTTCACAGAATGAAAGCATTGCTGGCAGGACTAGCATTTATTAATCATCTTTGATTGTCATTAATTAAGAAGATGGTGCTGCAGTCCATGTGGTGTGGGTCTATCCACATTGCTAATAAGGGATTTTGACCCAGAAACAGTGACTGAATGGTGATGTAGTGCGAAGATGGTATGTGGTTTGGAGGGGAACTTGCAGGTGGTGATGTTCCTACACATCAATTGCCCTTGTCCTTCTAAGTGATAGAGGTCATGGGTTTGGAAGGTGCTGTCAAAGGAGCCTTGAGTTGATGCAGTGCATCTTGCAGATGGTACACACTGCTGTCAATGTGTATTGGTGGTGGAGGAAGTGAATGTTTATGATGGTGGATGGGGTGCTAATGAAGCAGACTACCTTGGTCTGGATGGTGTTGAACTTCTTGAGTATTGTTAGAGCTGCACTCATCCAGGCAGGTGGACAGTATTCCATCACAATGCTGATTTATGCCTTGTAGATGGTGGACAGACTTTGAGGAGTCAGGTGGTGAGTTAATCACCTTGGAGTTCCCAGTCTCTGATCAGCTGTTCAGCCGCAGCATTTATATGGCTGGTCCAGTTAAATATCTGGTCAATGGTAGCCCCAAAGATATTGATGGTGTGGGAACCAGTGGTAGTGGTGTTTTTGAATGTTAAGAGGGAGATGGTTATTGTCTGGCACGTATGTGTCGTGAATCTTACTTGCCATTTGTTAGCCCAAGCCTGAATGTTGTCCAGGTCTTACTGCATATGGACATGGATTGCTTTAGTACCTGAATAGCTGTGAACAGTACTGAACACTGTGCAACCATCAGCGAACATTCCCACTTCTGTCCTTATGATGGAAGAAAGATCATTGATAATGCAACTGAAGATGGTTGGGCTTGGAACACTACCCTGAGAAACTCCAGCAGTGATGTCCTAGAGTTGAGATGATTGGCCTCCAGTAACCACAACCATCTTCCTTTGTGTTAGTTATGACTCTAACCAATGAAGAGTTTTCCCTCTAATGCCCACTGGCTTCAATTCTGCTAGAGGTCCTTAATGGCACACTTAGTCAAATGCTGCCTTGATGTTACAGATAGTCACTCTCACCTCACCCCTTGATTTCAACTCTTCTGTCCATGTTTAAACCAAGGCTGTAATAAGGTCAGGAGTGGAGAGGCTCTGGCAGAACCATAACTGATCATTGGCGAGCTAAGTGCCATTTGACTGTCAGCAGCACCTGACATCACTATGCTGATGATCAAGAGTAGTTAGTAGTTGGCTGGACTGGATGTGTCATTTTTTATGGACAAGACAAATGGTGAATTTTCCACATTGTACCAATGTTGTAGCTGTACTGCAAGAGCTTGGCTAGGAGCATGGCTAGTTCAGGAACACAAACCTTCAGGACCCACAGCCTTTCCTGTATCTAGTGGCTTCAGCCATTTCTCGCTATCACGTGGCATTTCTAATTTTAAATCCAAAACCTGAAAATGGTGCATGTAGATCACCAACCATTCAAACAAATATATCTCAATACTGATTAACCTTTTCAAACAGGCAGAATGATGGTATGACTACTGAAATACTAACATTTAACTCAAAAACATTTTTTTATTTCAACAAAAAAAATTAATCCAAGCTAACAGTTGCTTTAAATACAGATATTTTAACTTTTTCCAACACTGGAATTCTTAGGATTTACAGAACAAGAAAGTTTTCAATAGGACTAATCCATCCCTAAGAACATAAACTGTCATTTTGCCAAAATTTCCCAAAATTCTTAAACAGAGTATTTGGCAAGAATCTCATTTAATTCAAAATGCCATTTAAATCAAGAGATTACAAACAAAAACACAAACCAAAAATTAAAGACTATCATCCTTTGATAGCAAATGGCTCTCAGTTCCTACAGAATAGGTTCACCACTTAATCTTATTCTTATCTTAATCTTTGGAAGGCTGTTCCCATTTGATGAGGCAGCACATCAAGTGGTAGATTAAAAATATATACCGAATATGTAAAAAAAAACCAATGCATCTATAAACAAATTTATTGAAAACCAAATACAAACACGAATATAACAAAACATTAAATGAATATTTAATTTTGAAATGTGTGTTTGCATAGGATGGGGGAGAGAGAAGAGAATGCTCTTTAATATTTTCTGGATGCATCATTAGTAAATGTCTTCTGGAACCCAGGCCATCTTCTGGAACTTACATTTGAAGAAATATAGGCAAAAGGAAAGTTGTCTATTACACTGAGGTCAGCAATGTCTTAGTTTCTCCAATCCAGTGATCGATGATTTGAAATTTGAATCTCTCCCTTTCTGAGATAGTAGAAGGAAAGCAGAAAATTTAGCAGGGCAATGGGGGAGGTGATGAGGTAGGAAAAAAACATGGTCCTGATCTCAGTGGCAAACTGGAGGAGGATGTTTTTGCACGTTTAAAAACATCCTCTGGTTGAGAATTTGCTGTGATTTCTGCAGTGTGTACTTTAATAACTTGCAAGGGGTGGAAAAATAAAGCATGTGTGAGTCACCACTAAACAAGCAACTTGTGATTTGAGCTTCAGCAAAAAAACAATTTTCAAAAATTAGCATTGACATGAAATTTAAGTGATATAAAATGGCTGCATTTGATCAATTTTGATTTTTTTTTTAAAAACTGCTAGAACCAGAGCATATGTACGCAACAATAAATGCAATTATGACTAGTCAATCAGAAGTCAAATATGCAAATTCAGTGAGCAAATACATATTTCCAGCATAAAGATCAGGTCAAATTAGGAATGTATCTTCCCAGTTATAATAAACCACAGGGTTGGAGATACAGCAATACTAGATGTTGAAATTAAATTTCACAACACAAGCAAATTCTAGTCAACAGTTCGCTTGTTTACATCGAGAAAAAATACTTTATTAAAATGATATATACTTGCCATAGTCTTTTAAGCATAGAATTATACAACCCTCATTTCTATGCCATGTTAGAGTTCACTGTTCACCATTTCTTACCCACATCTAAACAAAACAAAATGCAAAAGGAACACAAACACAATTTTGCATTTATTCCACAGCAGTCCCAACATGAATCGTAACAGTGCTCATCAAAGATTCAGGACTGTGTATTCGGAAGAAATAGGGCCTTATCTGTCTGAAGACATTCAGCATACTGGTCTTTATTCATAGATTGTTCATTCTGGTTTCCTCAGCTCCCAATCTGATTATTACAAATATATCATCAGCAATGGTCAACAAAACAAACCAACTTAAAATCTGCTAGGTTCAGTGCTACTTGTCCAAGAATAAATCAGCATTACAATGTTCCAACACGATGGGCCGAATGGCCATCTTCCATACCATTAAAATTCTGAGATTCTGTGATCAGCAAAGGCCATCTAATCTCAAACTTCTTCTTGTGGGCTTCAAGCTGATTTACAGTGAACAGAAAATCTATCTTAATATGAAGTTTACTCGAATGCATTTTAAAAGTATAACTCAATGAGGTCACCCTACAAGCATCTTGTTTCTAAACTAGTGAACGCCATCTTCACAATTGATCTCTCTACCACTGGAATCAATCTTGTTGCAACCTCTCTACAGCATTACAGAATTTTGCAGCATTCATGACTAGAATTCACTCAGTGTGATCTAACATTGTGAAAGTCCCAGCATACTGTTTTGGAAGATTAGTATCATATTGAATAGCAAGTGCCATCTTACAGTTACCAAGAAAACAGCCATCAAGCACAGCATTGAAAGGCTCTTCCCAGAGGTCTGTTTGTAGCAAGTGTATCAGATCTGTTCCATAATGAGAAAATGTAATTTTAATATCAATTATTTTGAAGCTTTGCATATTGGTTTCAAAATGTGTACCGTGAGTGTAAAAATCAATTGTTTCAACTTGTCAGGAAGGTTAGACAAGAACATGAAGTCGATGGTGGGCTCAACTCCCAATATCTGAACAATGGTGAAATATTTTTGCCCTTTGCCCTTTTTGATTTTGGACTACGGTAGTAAAGATTCAGGATGAGTATGTGAAGTTTTGATCTAAATCAAATGGCTGTAATTTATTTCGCTTTAGGCAGTCACCAGATTCCCATCATATCTTACCAATAACATATATCCTAATACTCCACTTGCACTTCAAAAAATATTTCACCATGGTTCAGATATTGACAGTTGAACCCACCATCGACTTCATGTTCTTGTCTAACCTTCCTGACAAGTTGAAACAATTGATTTTTACACTCACGGTACACATTTTGAAACCAATATGCAAAGCTTCAAAATAATTGATATTAAAATGACATTTTCTCATTATGGAACAGATCTAAATGCTTCTGTAAAAGTTTTGTGATCCTCTTTCTCTACCACTCTTCCTGCTTTAGTGTCAAAAGCAAACTTGAGTTTTAAATTTGGTTGCAATATTCAAGTAACTGATGAAATTGAAACAATAAGGAGCTGAGCTCCAACTCCTGCATCATTCAATTCTCTTCTTGGGTCCCCCAACCCTACCACAGCCAAATGCACTGCTCACAAATACTTAGTAACATATATGATCAGAAAACAATCTTCTTTATTCTGTTCCAGGGTCTGCAGCAGACCTTTTAATTAACTGTGTAGCTTGGACTTTGTTCTGTGAGAAATAACCTGTGTGCATGGCTGTGCAAATTAATTT
The DNA here is from genome assembly GCF_017639515.1 of Carcharodon carcharias. Taxonomy (NCBI): domain Eukaryota; kingdom Metazoa; phylum Chordata; class Chondrichthyes; order Lamniformes; family Lamnidae; genus Carcharodon; species Carcharodon carcharias. The sequence goes on from NC_054480.1 coordinate 98,043,969, forward strand.
TAAGGTAACCATACACTGAAAAAAATGGGCCCTACACAACTAAATTTTAAAAGGGAACATTGCAAACCATACTTCTATTTGCATAATTCCAATGGATATCAAACGTCTTCATTTGCACGTTGCCTTGAACATATACAATTCTTTCTTCTTTTGCTGTTGCATTCTGAGTTTACACTCATCTGCTGGGACGAGTCAGGTTTCTGCAGTCCCAATATTATTTTCTGCTGCAACTAGGCCTTCAACCCAACTATCTAGTTCTTGCTGGTTCTAGCATTGAGTCACAAGTCCTTAACTGTAGTTAAATTAGTTTATTTTGCATTAATATACTTATTGTGTTGCCCTCAATCTCTTCCTGATTTCAATCTATTTAACCATATTAAAAATCTTAACTCTTTTTTTAAATATTCGTTCAGCAGGCCAGCATTTATTGCCCATCCCTAGAGGGCATTTAAGATTCAACCACACTGTAGGTCCGGAGTCACATGTAGGCCAGGCCAGGTCAGGTAAGGACGGTAGACTTCCTTCCCTAACCAGATGGGTTTTTGCAACAATCGACAATGGTCATCATTAGGGTCTCATTGAGAGCCTATTATTGAGAGATGAGATACTCATTTAATTCTCACTGAATTCAAATTCCACCATCTGCTGTGCAGGATTTGAACCCGGGCCCCCAGAGCATTACCCTAGGTCTCTGGATTACTAGTCCAGTGACAATACCACTACGCCATCACCTCCCTGCTCTTCCCTCCATCACAGCTTAATTGAATCTCAATTCCTTTATATTAGTCCTACTCTTTTGATTCTGCCAGGTTCAAATGTAGCTCATTCCTCCCGTACTAACCTGATCACCATTCACTGAACCTACACAATTTATGTAGAGTGTATCTCCTTAAAACCCAGCTCTTGGACTAAATTATTGGTTGCCTCTCCTAATATCTTCTTCGGCTTTGCATCTTATTTTTTATTATGCTATATAGAGTGCTTAAAGACATTTTTGCATTTAAAGGGTAAATTTAGATTCATTGCTTCATTACCACACAGGTGGTAATCTGGTTCATATGAATGCAAGTTTTTTTTTTCTTTCATGGGATGAGCACGTCGTTGGCTAGGCTAGCATTTGTTGCCCATCCCCAATTGCCCGAGAAGGTGAAGGTGATGAATTGCTGCAGTCCATGTGGTGTAGGAACACCCACAGTGCTGTTAAGAGAGGGAGTTCCAGAGTACTGATCCAGCAATAGCGAAGGAATGGAGATAGTTCCAAGTCTGGATGGTGTGTGGCTTGGAGGTGCACCTCTGGGTGGTGGTGTTCCCATGCATCTGCTGCCTTGGTCCAAGGCATAGGCTTGGAAGATGCTGTTGAAGGAGACTTGGTGAGTTGCTGAAGTGCATCTTGCACGTGGTACACCCTGTTGCCACTGTGCACTGGTTGTGGGAGGGAGTGCCAATGAAGCAAGCTGCTTTGTCCTGGATTGTGTCGAGCTTCTTGATCATTTTTGAGCTGCACTCTTCCAAGTAAGTGGAGAGTATTCCATCAGTTGTGCCTTGTAAATGTTGACAGGCTTTGAGAAGTCAGGTGGTGAATACACACTGCAGATTCCCAGCCATTGACCTGCTCTTGTAGACAGTGCTTATATGGCTGGTCCAGTTAAGTTTCTGATGATGCCCAGGATGTTGATAGTGGATATCAACAATGGAAATGTCATTGAATGTCAAGGGTAGATGGTTAGATTTTCTCTTGTTGAAAATGGTCATTGCTTAGCACTTGTATGGCACAAATGTTTCTTGCCATTTCTCAGCTCAAGCCTGAATGTTGTCGAGGTCTAGCTTCAGTGTCTGAGGAGTTGTGAATGGTAATTATCAACGAACATCTCCACTTGTGAGTTCCTGTCACTGATGAAGCAGCTGAAGATGGTTGGACCAAGGCCGCTGCCCCGAGGAACTCCTGCAGTTATGTCCTAGGACTGAGTTGTTGTTGAACGAAATATAAGATATCAAGCAACCCTATCCCTTTAAACATCAGGGGTCATATTGTTTAGTAAGTGCAGATAGTCTTTTTCAGTCATTTTAAACTGGAAGAAAGCAGACATCAGAGGACAAAGGAAGGAAACAAATCCTCTTTTTTTTTTAAATCAACATTTTTTTTAAGAATATAATAAATAGGAGCAGTAGACCATATGGCTCATCGAGCCTGCTCCAACATTCAGTATGATCATGTCTGATCTTGGGCTTAGTGCATCCACTATCTCTGCAGCTCTCTCTTATAGAACCTTTGAATGTAGGCCATCAGATCCCAGGATTTGTCGGATTTTAGTCCCTTAAGATTCTGCAATACTTTTTCTCTGCTGATATTAATTACCTATTTAGTCCCTATATTTCTGATATGCAAATTAAATGTCAGAAATAAATAATTCATTAAAAAGGTGTGATAACCACCTGTCATGGTGTTGCTCAGTGGCAGCCGATTAGTGGGTTTTTGGACTTTTCATTTATATTTTCTGTTTACATTTTCATGCTCAGTTGAGATTTGTTGCCATTTTGAAATTGTGACCAAAATGTGCCAAGCAAGATATGATGAACAAATCATCAATTAGTTTTCAAGACATTATTAATACAATATTAACTCCTTACTTATTCACAATTCATAAGGGAAAATATTCTTTTAATCTATGTATTTTTAAAAAATTTCTGAGAATTACGATCACAATGCAATTTGGTGACATTTGGATTATCTTGTTTCATTTTAAAAGGCTATACGATGTTCATTTTCAAGCCTTTTCCCAAGTGAAAGCAAGTTTTGTTCTGAATATCCATTCACTTTGAAGCACTGTAACCATCCCAGTTAATCTTCTGAGATCTCCAATTCGTAAGTACCAATCTGAAGGTTGTATTACAAAAACCCTAAACTACATCTCTACAATAAATAAGGTGTTAGTTTACAATGAATAAGTCAGTGTTGATTTCCAGGCAAATTCCTTCCCACATGCCTACTTGACTTGCCTTTTTTGATAATCTTACACGAAGTGGATGATGAACATCCCATGCCAGATCCCTCGCATCTGTTTTTGAACTGGACACAAGGGCAGATTTTGTCAGGCCGACAGGGATCTTGTATACTGGTCGCAGAACCGGTGGGAAATCTCCATCAGTTCCCTTTAGGCACTTAATTAGCCGTCATAGGGCCTTCCCTCATTTGAGGCCCTCAGCAACTGAAATCCCGCCTGCCGAGAGCTGCTGGCCAACAGAGGAGAACGGGAGCGGTGGCTGCTGGCGGGACTGTACCCAAGGCCCAGGATTGTGGAGAATCCCCAGGCCAAGGTAAGTGATGGGGGTCGTGGGGAAAGGGGGTGTGGTCAGAGGCAAGGGCAAGCGGGTGCCTGTCAACGGCCAACCCCCTGCTCGATGTCGCTTCCCTCGATCGGGCACAGGATACCTGATAATGGAGGATACTGTATTGAATGGGCTTTTTTTAATATAAAGTCCTGCTGTTCGCAGGGGTTAAGTTCCCACAAAATCTCGCAAATGGCAAAATCAGAAAAAGGGAACATGTTTTTTTAATGGGAGTCAATTAGATAGGTTCCAGTCATGCAATGCAGTACTGGGCTCTCCGGCAAAACTGTGGTGCAGTACATGTATACGACAGATGGGGGAGCCTCTGAGCAATACATCGGTGAATATTTAAAATTGAATACAGCCGTTGTTGCAGCTCTGGATCCAGCAATTCTGACATTTCCAGGTTAATCCCTTCATTCAGGCTGCACTTCAGCTGAAACCATTCCAATCTGAGAAGAAACCGCGGATAAACGAACATTGCTCACGTGATGCTGTGTTCACGTGATGCTGTGTATAAAGTACAAAGCATGTGTAAGTGAAAACGTGAACAAGGAAGTTGCAAACAGCGGGACTTCACTGTACTGAACTCTGTAATAGATACTTAGAACTTTATTTTATCTCAGCATGACTCCCAAGGCGTGCTCATGATGAATACTGGGTGGGTTGGCATAGAGAGTATAAGAGAAAAGGGTAGTGAGTGGAGGATATAGGTTGGCATAAATTGGCACAGGGACTATAAGGGGTCAAGGGGATGGGTGGGGTATGGGTTGGCATGGAGAGTATGGGGGTCATTGGTGGTGGGAGCATGGGTGGCATGGGGAGCATGAGGGACTATTGTGGGTGGCATGGGTAGGCATGCACGGGCATGAGGAATGGGTGGGAGGTGAGTGGGTGGGAGCTTAATATTTAACAAAACAACTGGAATGAAGTCCTAGAGCACCAAGGCAAGCCATTTAACCAGTCTGCCTTGGCATTCAGCAGCCCGCATATCCGCCTCCGATCTGAACTGGGCCCCGACTCCACCAAACAACTGCCCTTTGGAGCAAAAATTGTGGCATTCGGAACACTTTTTCCTCAGGTAGGTGCAGTGAGCCAAGAGATTTCCCAATTCAAGCTACCTGCTTCAGAAGAGGAAATCTAGCCCTTAATCTCAACAGTGTTACAAAACAAGTCATCCTAATTAAAAATGTCTCTCAGCTTCACTACTGTGTAATTTGGGATCGAATCACTGTTGTGTTTGTAACTAGCAGTTATTGCACAAAACAATGCAACTTACAGAGTGTCTCTGAACATGACATATCCATTCTGAGTGATCCAGAAACCTTCGGCCACAAAACCCACAGGGAAACTGCATTCCTTTAGTTGAACGATTATGTCTTATGCGTCTTTGAATTCCTTGAAAGACAGAATGGTAAGGATTTTAACACATTTTGCTTTATATTCACTATGGAGTGTGGACACAGCTGATGAGGGCAATGTTTATTGCCTGTTCCTAATTGTCCTCGAGAGGTAGTGAGCCCACTTGAATAAAGCCTCATCGTAGTATATTCCCTTATTTATAGTGACCATTTTGAAGCCATTATTCCCAAAGCTTTATTTACATAATAAGTATCCAGGTCTTTTGCAATTCCTGCCGTTGTGAAGTCATGTCCTATTTCCACCATTAAAAAATTGTTTCCATATGTTTAAAAGATTTCTACCTGATAGGGTCTTCTTACAGTCACCAGATAAAGCAATGGAAATGAGGCCATCTAGTTCTATAGAAAGGGTTCTTACACCAATCCTCATTATGCATGCTTGGCTGAAAGTCCAGACTCATAGGACTAGATCAGTAGGGGGTTCTAATTTGACAACTGAAGAGAACTGTTGACTTTTTTGATTGACACCTTTAAGTGGTTATAACAAATTGTTCTTTAGGTTATCTCTTTTGTCAATGTTTATTTGCACAAGATCAAGAGGCGTGAAGTGTTTGAAGTCTTTGTTACTGATATTTTAAAGGTCTGTCCAACTGATACCTTAATAGGGTTGTAGGAATAGCAGATTTATTTTCAAAGGAAGATTTTGTGAATAGTGCTTTTCAGCAGTTCCACACATGCCACTGTTACCAAATGGCTTATTGGTTTTGTACATAGTGAATACAGGGTGAATGGGTATGGAAGGATCATGAATTGCAATAGGGGCTATAGGACACCATGGAGGGCATGGGTTGGAGTAGAGAGAGCATGAGGAACATAAAAGGTTCATGAATAAGATCTTTTGATCATGCAGGCAGAATTTTACAGTCCTGCTAGCAGCAGGTTTTGTGGCAGGCAGGAGTGAAAAATTCGGAGAGAAGCCAAAAGACAGATTTCCACTGGCGGTAAAACAAGTCGGAATTTTCCTCTCACCACTTTCATTCCGGGTCAGATTTCCCTCTGACCCATGTCAGGAACCCAATCTGTATGCATTAGCATGTCATGAGTACTCATTAAAAACTCAAGTCATGGAATCACGCTTCCCCTCCCAATTGTGTGTCACACCAGCAGGAAATTAGGCTGGTCTAAATCACGACCGGATGTAAGTGGCATGCAGCTGTCCATCCTCACTTCACCACAACATTCAAAGCCTACCTGCAAAAACGGGTCATCAGCGATGCCAAAGGTGCAGCGTTAGGCCAGACTAGAGGGGGCATCTGGTAGGGGAGCTCATAGTCGGTATCTCAGGTGTGCAGCAGGGCAGCTCATGGTGGTTGTTGCACTTCTCCTGGAAGAGAACACTCATGGTGTGCTTCGGGTCTCAGGCAGGACTGCACTCAAACAGGGACCAGCATTGGTGGGGGGTGCGGGAGGTGGGAAATGACAAGGACAAGAGGGTGAAGGGTGCAGGGAAGGGTTGGGTTGGTGGGTGGGGGTCGGGGAACGATGGCAGGCAGGAGGAACATGGCGGGGTGGAAAAACTGGAGCCTGACATGGAAGGCTAGAACATAGGCACAGAAGGTGGATGGGTCAGATTCGATTGGCAGGAATGGGAGGGGATAAATGCAGATTCTAGAGTAAGAAGAGGGGGACTTAGTGTGGCACAAGAGGGAAGGGTTGCAGAGATTCATGAGTGGGGTGGAGTGGGGGGGAAAGACTTGCACGTGAGGGATGGGTTCCACAAAGACTCATGGTTGGGGGGCGGAGGGGAGTGTTGTGGTCGGTCCTAAAGGAGCCATGGAGCTGAGTGACAGACATAGTTCAAGGACTGAGGCCAAATGGTCAGGGTGAGAAATTAAAAGCAATTCAGGGGCTCTGTGGTCCACATAGTCAGGTTCAGAGATTAAAGGCAGTCCCGGGGCTTAGTGGGCTACAGGACTATTCATGGCACACATGTCATGGTCCTACTCCAGGGAGGAACAAGGCCAGTGTGCTCAATGGGTATCAGGCACAACTTGGTGTGCAGGGCGTGGTTACTGTCTTACGCTTGGTGATGAAGATGTCTAGCTTGGTACTGGACTGCAGATGGGATAGTCATGGTCAGGGGAGACATCTGCAACCTATCAATGGGAAAAAGGTAATAAAGGGGGATGTACTCGAAGCTGTCTGGAGCAGGGTGAGGTTCACTTGGGGCATAGGGTCATCAGCAGTAACGGGTTTGGGGGGAGGGCAGGAATGTTCACAACAATAACCGTGGGATTCAGGGTGACTGGTGGAGGCTGCAGAATAACTGGAGGGAGGTCTCTCTGTACATTGTGGTGCTCCAGGATGATTGGGGTGGGGGTGGGGGGGGGGGGACACATGAACGGTAACAGGGGGAGGGTGAAGCTGGTCTCAAAGTAGAAATGCAGCAGCACTATCTTGAGATTCCGAAGTAATGACTCTGTTTTAAATTAAAATTGGGAAAAATTCTCCATGGGAGGGGCCTGAGGAAGTGTAGAAGGAGCCTATGGCTTGGCTCAGGGGCGCTTGCAGGAGGCACTCTTATACTTCTTAGATTCCCAATAATTCTCACCTGATAGAATTAATGAACACTTTATTGAGAACGCAGATTTGGAGCCACTGACATATGGTATTCTTTAACACGAAACTGCAAGAGTCATTGGGGTCACATTAAAGGTGATCAATGTGAGCGTTTAAAGAGGGGGATGCGAGAAGGTAAGGTGCAGCCAACCATTAATGGAGTACAGCAGCTGGATATCTGCAAGATGATCACTGAAACTCTGTAGAATGCATTGTCTGTTTTGTGAAAGGGAAATCCTGTTTAATCAACCTGTTGGAGGTCTTTGAGGAAGTAACATGTGCTGTGGATAAAGGGGAACTGATGGATGTACTTTACTTAAATTTCCAGAAGGCATTTAACAAAGTGCCACATCAAAGGCTATTGTGGAAAATAAAAGCACATGGTATGGGGGTAGCATATTAGCATGGATAGAAGATTGGCTGGCTAACAGGAAGCAGAGAGTGGGCATAAATGAGTCTTTTTCATGTTGGCAAGATGTAACGAGTCGCATGCCACAGGGATCAGTGCTGGGACGTCAACTGTTTACAATTTATATAAGTGATTTGGATGAAGCGATTGAAGAGATAGTTGCCAACTTTGCTGATGACACAAAGATAGGTAGGAAAGTAAGTCGTGAAGGGGACATAAGGAGGCTACAAACAGATATAGACAGGTTAATTGAGTGGGCAAAGGTCTGGTAGTTGAACTATAATGTGGAATAATGTGAAAATATCTATTTTGGCAGGAAGGATATAGGAGAAGCATATTATCTAAATGGAGAGAGATTGCAGAGCTCTGAGGTGCAGAGAGATCTGGGTGTCCTGGTGCATGAATCTCAAAAGGCTAATATTCAGGTACAGCAAGTAATCAGGAAAGCTAACAGAATGTTATCATTTATTGTGAGGGGAATTGAATACAGAAGTTGGGAGGTTATGCTTCAGTTGTACAGGGCACTTGAGACCACATTTGGAGTATTGTGTACAATGTTGGTCACCTTATTTAAGGAAGGATGTAAATGCATTGGAAGCAGTTCAGAGAAAGTTTACAGACTAATACCTGGAATGGGTGGGTGTGTCTTATGTGGAAAGTTTGGACAGACAAGGCTCGTGTCCACTGGAGTTTAAATGAGTAAGAGGCAACTTGAATGAAACTTTTAAGATCCTGAGGGATCTTGACAGGGTGGATGTGGAGAGAACGTTTCCTCTTGTGGAAGAAATCTATAACTAGGGGTCAGGTTTAAAAAAAAGGGGTCGCCTATTTAAAACAGAGATGAGGTGAATATTTTTCACTCAGAGGGTCTTGAGTCTTTGGAACTCTCTTCTTGAAAAGGTGGTGGAAGCAGAGTCTTTGATTACTTTTGAGGCAGGGGTGGATAGATTCTGGGTAAGCAAGGGGGTGATAGGTTATCGGTAGTAGGTGAGATGCAGCTGCATGGACTGAGAGGTCATCCTCTGCCAATGCTCCTGAAGGTCACCACCATACTCAATTCTTTTGCAAGCAGCTCGTATCAGGGATCCACAGGAGACCTATGTGGCATCTCTCAATCCTCAACACATAAATATATCAAGGAGGTGATGGATGCCCTCTGCGGTAAGGCTCATCATTACGTGAAGTTCACAATGGATGACGCTAGCCAAGCTGCTAGATTTCTTGGATTTGCGGCTATCTCAGGCTTTCCTAGAGTGCAGAGTGCAATCAATTACACACATCACTTTAAGAGCTCTACAGCAGCAGCCCCAATCTACATTAATAAGAAAGAGTTCCACTCCCTTAACATTGAGCTGGTGTGCGATCAGAGATGCATCATGCACATTTGCGCCAAGTACCCTGGGAGTTCTCACGACCCCTGCATCCTGAGTCACTTGCAGGTGCCACAGATATTCGAAGGGACACAGGCGCTTTCAGGATTGGCTATTGAGTGATAAGGAGTACTCACTGAAAAGAAGGCTTGTGACCCCCATGCATCGTCCTCAAAGTGCCTCGGAGGAGAGATACACCATGGTGCATTATACGACAAGATCCAACATTGAGCAATCCATTGGCATCCTGAAGATGCACTTCTGACATTTGAACCGCTCATGTGGGGCTCTGCAGTACTCTGCACAGAGGGTATCCCACATCATTGTAGGCTGTTGTGCCCTGTACAACCTGGCATTTCAAAGGGGGAATCACTTGCCAGAGGGAGGCACAAAGGAGGCTGAGAACTCCTCGGATGATGAGAATCTGGAAGAGCAGGAACTTGACGAGGTCAATAAGGGTCACCTTGCATGTGGTGATGCCTTCGAAGCAGCCTGACATGGAAGATGTCTTTGACACAAGGATAGCCACAAGGTTCCAGCAGGAGTAAGGTCCAGGCAATGATAACCGAGCACCTATCTTCTGTCCCTTCGTACCATGCCAATGCTCAGAAAGGGCTTTACAAGCAATGACATCAAGAGCAAAGTCTGCAAATGGTCTTGGATCTGCAACCCTCATTAATCACCAGGCCCTGCTCTTTGGAAAGGTCAGTTGCATGTAGCCGCTCTGGGAAGTCAAAGGAAGCTCTTCAGCGCAAAACCTGCATTTACTGGACTTGGTGCAGTTGTGGCCACCTGAATGAGACACTACTTGTGACGATAGAGATGTGCACGTGGTTGGAGATACCATCATAGCTGCAGGTCCTTTGCTTTGGCACAAACAATTATGGCAGCTAATTGTCAATGAGACACCATTACTGGTAATCCTCCAAGGCATGAGGTCCCATAGCACCATGGTGTCTTGTGAGGAATAAAAGTTCCACACTCAAAGTGCAGACACTTTCAGCAAAGAGATGGACACATCTCCCTGACTTTACACAAGGGGCGAGTAACCAGCATGAATCTGAGGCGTACAAAGGTGCCATTTGTGGAGTGGTAGCTTGGGTCACCCTCACAATGAGAGGGCACATAGAGGCATATGCATGACGCATTCAAATGATGAGACAATTGTCATGAGCAGCAAATGTATTTACAAAGATGCATTTTATATATAAATAATAGTGTCCCTATGTCCCATGTCCCTATAGGGAGATCAATGTTTCTTAATTTTTCTAACCCTGCTGGGATGGGCTAAGACCTCACACTGTACAGTTTTATGAAATAAATATATAAAACATATATACTCATTGCTATTTCTAAATTTTAAAAACTGATCCTTGGCTGAATAATATCCTCAAAACGGCTGAACCCACGTCTGTCTGTGACCCTAGTGCAGGAGAAGCCACTTTGCACTTTCGTTACCTCTGAGGAGCCACTAATGACCAGCTGGGGAATGCACAGCCCAACTTTAAAGAGAACCATACAAAGGCTATTTGCATTTGATTGCTCAGCTTGCTAGCAGGAGACACAGGGTCTGCTAGGACAAAGGCCCCTCAAACATTCCTTTCAACTCATAATGCTTGGGAGTTTAGTAGTCTTTGAGACCTGGCTGAATTTCAGACAATGGATACACATCTTTTGTTGAAGACCTGGTGGAGAGATGGGGGTCATGCAACAAAGGCCTCTGGCTTGTTGAAGTTAATATTGCCTTGTTGAGCTGAATAGCTCAGTCTGCTCTTTAACATCTGAGTAACAGCCATACAGAAAAGAGCTCTGGCCAAGTTGAACACCTACCTCTATCTACACTGCTTCCATTGGAAGTTCTGTGGCAACACCTACAAGACTGATTCATCTCTGTCTCATCTCATGAAGTCAACACCCGCCAACCTCAGTGAAGGAATACCTCATTGGACTTTGATTCTGGACTTTGGAACTCATGTGAACCAATATTTATTTTCTCTGTCATCTCTGTATTGTAAAAGCTTCTTTTCTCTATCCCTTTCTTTACTGTCTGAGTGTGGAGGTGACATTGCGAACCCTCCTTCCCGCATTGAGTCCTTCCTTTGAGTTCATCCTATCTCCAATTTGCTGAGGGGTTAGTAATAGAAATTTGGATTGCACAAAAACTGAGCGTTTGGGAATACTTATGAAGAGGGAAACAAATCAAAATACCTTTCTATTTGTGTACAAGTGGAGAGAGGAGAAATTAGTGCTGTTTAAATTAACACCCCCTCCTGTCCATAACACGACATCTAGGTTCACCCCCGACATCTGCAGCAGAGGTGGAGGCAGCCTGCTGTCTGCGATGCCCTGTTGTCTGTGAGGCAGGTGTCCTCCGGAGGGCTGAGATCTGGGGGGGGCCCCCGACCTGCTTTGGGTCTCCTGTTGTGCAGGTACGCCCTCGTCGGCCTGTGGAGCTGGAGGTGATAGGGTCAGAGGCAGAGGGGACTGGGATCGGCTGGACACTGAGTCACCTGGATGGATGGCCCCTGGGGTCCTCCTCCTCGTGGGTGCCCGAGGGCCCCTGCCTGACTCCTTGAGAAGAAGGAGCACCAGGAGTGAGTGTCAGATGCCCAGCCCCCTCTCACTAAGCCATTGACAGATGCCGCCAATGCCTAGAGCAATAGAATGCAGGTCCCAACGCAAATCCAGCAGAACATGCTGGACTAAAGTCTTTAAGGTGGCCGCCACCCTTCCCATGGAGACCTTGAGACACTTGAATGTCAGAGCGACATCAGACAGAATACAGACGGACTCACCCATCCTTCGCTCTAGTCTGTTGACTTTCTCTCGCAACTCTGCTTGATGTCCCGCTGCCTGTTTTTGCATCTCCAGCATGTTTCCAGAGGCTGATCATGTGACTGGGACTTAGCGGGTGTCTGTACTCCAGCAGACCTCTGAGTGCCAGAGACCTGGGCTGTCACTGCCTCGGATTGCTGCAGAGGCGTGTCAGTGAGGTGTTAGGTGTTCCCCAGAATGTGACCCCGAGCCTAATCTAGATCTATGACCCACCAGGGTGTGTGTCTCTCTGCGCTGGTGGAGGATGTAAGCGAATGCAATGACGGACCTTCCTTCAAATGGATCCCCCTCACCCTCCTCTGTGGTGGCCTGGGGCTTTTGTTGGATATGCTGGTTTGTCTGAACCTGCTGCTGGCTGTAAGAGATAAAAGACAGATTTAGTTAACGAACAGGCTGAATACAACATTGCATGTCATTCACAGAGTGTCAGGATGTGATCAACTCATGGAGGGTTCATCCGTACTTGCTTGCTGAGAGAAGTCGATCTCACCATCACCACAGGAGCGATCTTTGTCTTTCCCTGCCAACTCGACGGAATCCTCCTCGAATTTGGAGAGCTCCCGGATGTTGGCTGCCGTTCCTCCAGTCTGTGATCTCTCCCTCTTGTTATGTCAAACTTGGCCTGCATGAAGAAAAATAGATGGGATGTAACAAGAAGGGATGGAGCAGGGGTTGGGAAGCATGGATGTCTACTGTGTGCACTGGGCCCTCCCCAGTAAGGGTTGAAGATGCTACTTATGCAACATGATAGATGAGATGCTGGTGATGAGCCATTTAATGCTGATATGCCATTCAATGCTGATATCTCCCCTGCTAATAGTGCATGAAATCCCTGAGCTGTGAGATGCTTTGAGTGCATAATGCCATTATGAGAGTGAGGGTTTGGAGTGAGCTGAAGGTCAACTTACTGTGATGGTGCGAATGAGATCATCCTCTTGGCTGTACTGGATGGCATTTCTCTGGCAGTTGCCTGCAGAGCTGATCTCCTTCGCAACCGCCTCCCAGGCCAATGGTTTGAGGTTCGTGGACCTCCTGAATCCATCTGTGCGAAAAAGAACCCCCCCACCCCCCGGTGCTGGCAGAAACCTATAATTAAAAAGTTTTCAGGGAGCCATGGCTAAACCCTGGCACACTCTTTTTGTTCCTTGGAGGTATCTCTGGAACTTCCGACCACACAGCTGGGCTGCAGGGAGTATGTGTGTGTGTCTGGGTGGCGTTTAAATATGGCACCAGGGACTTCAACCTTATGAGGGATGGCATGCGGACGAATCAGTGCCTGTTCTGCCATGTGATTCAGCAAGCCTTAGCAGAACTAATGAGGTTTCAAGAAGACGATCAGGCATGAGAACCCAACCCGCCAATCAGTGAGAAATGCGCCGCTAATCGCATTAGCCCACCACGGCACTTAAATCTCCGGAACAGAAAATTCTGCCCTCCCTTCCGAAAGGTTCCTAAATCCAGGCTATGGCTTGCAACTCCTTTGAGGGACAATGAGTCAAGAGTCTTGAAGAAGCTGGCCCAACTCCACAAAAATTGCAGGAGGCTCGGAGATGCCTACTCCCACAATGGAGCCAGCCAGGTTTGGAGTGCAGGGTGCAGGCTCGCTACCTGCCATTTTTAAATGGCTCTGGAGTTGTTCCAACTCTGAAAATCTGGGCCTTAGTCTAACTCTGTTAACCGTCATAACAGAAGAATGTTAGGTAATCACTAGCAAAACAGGGTCGACTGCAAGATTTTCCTGAGCTGCCAAACTAGAAAAACTGTGTTCACTATCAGATCGAGAACACAAAAGTCAGAGTTATGTTCTAATCTAATTCCCTTCCTGTGAAGTGAAAACCATCAACTATGACATTGTGGACCCAAGCTGGAGGCTGAGATAGATCATCCACTTCGCACTTCTGGCTGAAGGTGGCTGGAAATGCTTCAGCCTTGTCTTTTGCTTTGGTGAGCTGGGCTCTCTTATCATTGAGGATGGGGATGTTTTTGGAGTCTCCTCCTCCGGTAGTTGTTTAATTGTTTACCACCACCCACGACTAGATGGTGATAGGGCTGCAGAGCTTTGATCTCATCCATTGGTTGTGGGATCACTTAGCTCTTTCTATAACATGCCACTTCTATTGTTCAGTACGCATGTTGATTGATGATGACAAGGCCAAGCAGGTTTTTCCCTCTTGTTGGTTCTCTTAATCCCTGCTGTATGCCAAGGCTGGCAGATATGTCCTTCAGAATTCACCAAGCTTGGTCAGCAGTGGTGCTGACCACTCTCGGCGATGGACACTGAAAGCCCCACCCAGAAGCTTAGTGTTTCTCCCAAGTGATGTTCAACATGGTGGAACACTGATTCATTAGCTGAACTAGGTCAGTGAATGGTAATTGGCAGAAGGTTTCCTTCACCAGATGCAATGAGACTTCATGGGATCCGGAGACAAAGTTGAAGACTCTCAGGGCCACTCATTCCTGACTGCATACTACTGTGCTGCCACTTCTGATGGGTCTGTCAAGTAGGTGGGACAGATCCAAGGATGGTGATGCAGGAGTCTGTAAGGTATAATTCGGTGAGTAAGGCTGTACCAGGCTGTTGCTGGACTAGTCTGTGGGAGAGATCTGCAAATTTTGGCACAAGTCTTCAGATTTAGTGAAGATGACTTTCAAGGTCAATGGGCAGGCTGTGTCTTTGTTGTTTCTAGTGCCATTAACAATGCTGGGTGGTCTATCCAATTTTACTCTTATTTGACTTTTCTATCGCAGTTTGATAGAATTGAGTGCCTTGCTAGGCCATATCAGAGAGCAGTTAAGAGTCAACCACATTTCTGTGGGTCTAGAGTCCCATGCAGGTTAGACCAAGTAAAGGATGGAAGATTTTTTCCCCAAAAGCCATTAGTGAATCTGCTGTGTTTTTACCACAATCCAGTAGTTTAATAAGCATTATTAAGAATTGCATTTTATTCCAGAATTAGGCATTAAATTTAACTCCCCCAGCTGCATGGTAGAATTTGAATCCATGTCTCTGGAGCATTAGTCCGAGCCTCTGGTTACTAGTCTAGTAACGTTACCACTAGGCTACCGACCCCCTTCATTCACTGCTCCTCCAATCCCAAATACCCTCTCTCCTGCACCCACTGTTGCTCCAATCATATCTACACTTTTTCCACTCCCTCTCTCAGCTGCTTGCATTATTGCTGTTGGGGAGTTTGATGCTCAGACCCACCTGCTGCTCAAACTCGACGTTGTGTGTGGCATGTTTATTTCAATGCATGGAAAGCACGGCTGGCTATATGGACACTCTAAGGAGAATACTGATTACAAATGTCCCTCATCAATGGACTTAACTCTTCACTTTGGGGTTTCTCAATAAATAAGTTGCTCCTCTGAATTAATCCACTTGTTTCAGCAAGCCAGAAATGCTGCAAAAATTCCAGGGGCCAAAGTACAAAACTGCATATGGAAGAGGTCCCTATACAGCTCATTAAACCAAAGTAAACTATAAAACCAGTTGGACACCATTAAGGACAAGGGAGTTTGCTTGATCAGCGTCCAATATCAGCCGATACATCCACTCTCTCCACCAATGGGGCATAATGAGACTGCAGTGCATCAAGATTTCTTCAGCAACACAACATGCAGCACCATTCACAATTCCTCAGATACTGAAGCAGTCCGTGTAGCTAGTAGAAAGACCTGGACAACATTCAGATTTGGGCTGACGTGTGGTGCGAATGTTACTTGCCACTTAAGTGTCAGGCAATGACTATCTCCAACAAGAAAGAATCTAAACATCTTCCCTTGTCATTCAATGGCTTTACCATCACTAAATTCCCCCACTATAAACATTCTATGATTACCAATGACCAGAAACTGAACTGGACCAGCCATATAAATACTGTGGCTACAAGAGTAGGTCAAAGACTAGGAATTCTGCAGCGATTAACTTGCCTCTTGACTTCCCAAAGCTCGTCAACCATCTACAAGGCACAAGTCAAGGATGTGATAAAATACTCTCCACTTGCCTGGATGAATGCAGCCAAGCAACACCAACAACATTCAAGCTCGACTCCATCCAGGAGAAAGCAGCCTGCTTGATCAGCATCATGATAAACATTCACTCCCTCTACCACTGACGCACAGTGATAGCAGTGTGTATCACCTACAAAATGCATTGTAGCAATTTTCCAAGGTTCCTTCAACAGCACCTTTCAAACACACAGCCTCTATAACCTACAAGGGCAAGGGCAGCACATGCATTGGAACACCAACGTCTGCAAGTTTCCCTCCAAGCTACATAACATGCTGAATTGAAATTGCCATTCCTTCACTGTTGTTGGATCAAAATCCTGGAACTCCCTTCCTACATCACATGGATTGTTACAGTTCAAGGCAGCGGTTCACCATCAACTTCTTA
Source organism: Carcharodon carcharias (assembly GCF_017639515.1). Classification (NCBI taxonomy): domain Eukaryota; kingdom Metazoa; phylum Chordata; class Chondrichthyes; order Lamniformes; family Lamnidae; genus Carcharodon; species Carcharodon carcharias. The sequence goes on from NC_054480.1 coordinate 98,060,289, forward strand.
AGGGCAATTAGGAATGGACAATAAATGCTGAGCTAGCTAGTGATGCCCAAAAAGCACAAACACAAACCACAACCACTTCCCCTCCCCATCCCACCACCTAGGGAACACTATCACCTCAAAATCCCCATCTAGTTCATAGGCCATCCCAACTTCAAAATATAGTCACTTTTTCTTCATCTTTGCTGGGTCAAAATACTGAAACTCCCTATCTAACAACATTGCAGGAGTATCTTTAGTACGCGGACTGTAGCAGTTCAAGGAGAAATCTCAATCACAATCACCTCAAGAACTACCAAGAGAAAGGGGATTAAATACTGGCTTTGAAAGTGGTGTTCATCTTCCTAGAAATTGAAAGATACAGAAGTAATTATTTCTGCCACAAGTCCTGAATATACAGGATGCTCAGATAAGACTGTTTTCCATTTCAAAAGACTTTGGTTACTCTATACAAACCTGCCCACATTGGATGGAAGATAATTATGAGATATTGCAGATATCAAGAGCATTTTAAGAATCTGTATTTCTATATTCATCATTAAATTATACCCATGGGGCAAACCTACCATTTTATGACATACTACTAGTAAAGTACCCATGATTTTTTGGTGAATGCAATATACAAGATGCTCACTGCACTGGGCGAGGGACTTCAGAACTCTTCACTTCATACCATCACCTACTTATTGACCAATGCCTGCAAAGACATCAGACAACTCTTTACATACAGGATTCTTTTTTCTAAATGCTTGCATAGTCAGGATCAATATTAAACATTGACAAAGGAATGTATGAAAATTGTGGTGATGGTGAATGTACACATACACCAGCTTTTAATAATAACTTGTCAATTACCATTGCTTTGAACACAGGTAATCAACATCAAGTTCATTCAAACCTAGTGACATTAGAGGGCGAGGATAATTGGACCATAGTATGCAGATATGGGTTATACAGATAAAATACAGTCTCTATTTTGAAGTCATGCATTATTTTATTTTTATGTAAAACTTTATGCTGTAGAGCAAAACTCACAACAATTTGGAAAATAGAAAAATAGTTGGTTACAACATAGTGGTATCACTACAGTACAAGTTAAGGAGCTAGGAGTTGCTTGACAGAAGCAGGTTTATATGAATAGTTTTCATTATAAACATGGACAAACGAATTTATAATTGAAAAAGGCGATACAAAGGTTGGACCAAAAAAATCAAGACAAGCAGCAAGGTTCTGAGGACAGGAAGTACATGCAGATGAAGATTTTTGTCTGCCAGTTAGAGCAAATATTGAATGCAACAATCCCCTGATGTGTACATACTATATGCCACAACAATTCTTTGGAATTGGATCAAGTCGCTTAATCTATTAATGCACATGCTAAACAAGTCAGTTTCACTACAGCAAAAACAAGAATCAAACATCCCAATTTTTTTTTCAGTAAGATATAAGTAGTGCTTACTTTTCTTTTCACCATGGCTTTTCTTGAATCTCTTCCTTTGGAACTCTTCAATTTCAATACTTAGGTCTGCTTCATTTAGGTTAACCTCACCAACCAGATCAAAGTTGCATTTCACCTATGTAATAAGCACAAATACATTATCATGTCTATCGCAAAGGAACAGATGATTCACAGATTAATCATATGACATTGAAACATAGAAAATAGGAGCAGGAGGTCATTCAGCCCTTTGAGCCCGCTCCGCCATTCAATACAATCATGGCTGATCCTCTATCTCCTGTGCTCTCCCCATATCCCTTGATGTCTTTAGAGTCTTAAATATATTCAGTGACTTGGCCCCCACAACCTTCTGTGGTAGAGAATTCCGGAGGTTCATCACCCTCTAAGCGAAGAAGTTTCCCCTCATCTCAGTCCTAAACGGTCTACCCTGTATCCCAAGACTGTAGACCCTTGTTCTAGACACCCCCACCCCCCCAAAGAGGGGAAACATCTTCCCTACATCCAGCCTGTCAGGATTTAAACGTTTCAATGAGAACCCCTCTCATCCTTCTAAACTCCAGTGAATACAGGCCTAGTCGGCCCAATCTCTCCTCATATGACAATCCTGCCATCCCAGGAATCAGTCTGGTGAACCTTCGCTGCGTTCCCTCTTTAGCAAGTATATCCTTTCTTAGGTAAGGAGACCAAAACTGCACACAATACTCCAGGTGCGGTCTCACCAAGCCCCTATACAGCTGCAGTAAAAAAGACATCCTTGCTCCTGTACTCAAGAATTCTTGCAATGAAGGCCAACATATCTTCACTGCAAGAGGATTTGAGTGCAGGACAGGTTCATGTACATTGTAAAAAAGAGTTTAATAAAAATTCTAGCAAATGTTAGAATAAGTATCCATCATATTTAACTTATTCATCATCATAAATAGGAATCTTGAGTTATTAAAAATTAGGTAAATGAATAAATTTGTAAGTCAATAATTCACTTAAGATAGATAAGGTAATACTTGTTTTTAAAGTACAAGTATTCTAGCTATTTTCAATGAAATAGAAACAAAGTCAGTTCAGTTGGCTTTGAAAATAAAACACATTTCATGTGGACAGGGTTGAAACTACACTCACTAATAATGAATTTTTGTCTTGATTTTGGGGGGAACTAATGAATGGAAGAGCTTTTATAAAATCAGATTTTAATCAAAACAATGATAGCTTCATCATCACGTGTCAAAAGTATGTTAAAATAAATCACAAGCAAGGTAACATACAGTTCATTACTTATAAACTCAGAGTTCCTGGACTAACTTCATGTATTTTAGTTCCTGCACTCCAATATAAAAAAAGCTAATAAACTAATAATGTTAATGATCTACAAACTTTACTTGTGATCTACAGATTTTCTTTCATTTTCTCTGTTTTAGACTTTTAATGTTGTCTTGCATAAATTACATATTATTTTGTGTGTCTTCATATCCCACCACTCATTCTAGATTGAAAAACTATTTAAGTAAAATTGGTTAACAATCAATTCCAAAACATTGATTTTAAACTCAATAAAGGAATAAAGTTTGACTTCATCGAGTCATCAAGATGGCCACAAATCACAGGCTTGTGGCTCCAAGCGGTAATGTTTGAATAGAACTTTCTCATGATAGCCTCGAAGATAATAGTGAGACTGGAATTCATAGCACTTTAATACACCATCACAAAGTTGATATTGAGGAAGAATCTACAGAAAAATATAACAAGTTCAAATATACTGAAATATCTAAACTAGAAGAAAGACACATGTCCAAACATGTCAATGACAATAGATAGGTTGCATTGTAAGCAGTGTAGATGTAAGTGTAAAATTACAAATAGATATTGATAGATTAAATGAACTGATAGATAAATAGAATGGCAGATAGATTTCAATGTAGTCAAGTGTGTGGTTATCCACTTTGGACCTAAAAAGAATGGAACAGGATACTTTCTAATTGGTGAAAAGCTAGAAACAATGACTGTCCAGGTACATGGGTCATAAAATATCATGAACAGGTGCAGAATATAATCAAAAAGGTTACTGACATGTTGATCGTTATATCTCACGGGTTAGAATACATAGGGACAAAAGTCATGCTTCAGCTATACAACTTCCTGGTTAGGCCACACTGGGAGTTGTTCTGGTCACAACATCTATTTCTTCCTAAGGGAGAACTACAGCATATATATTCTAGAATAATACCTGGGTTAAATTATGAGGAGAGAAGAGGTTAAACAAACTAGGTAAAAACAGAAATTGTTGGAAATATTCAGAAGGTTCAGCCACATCTGTTGAGAGAGAAACAGTTACATTTTAGTCAAGGAAATTTTGTAAAGTCCTTGAGCTGAAACATTGACTCTATTTCTCTCTCTACAGATGCTGCCAGACCTGCTGAGTATTTCCAGCATTTTCTGTTTTTGTTTCAGATTTTCAGCATCTACAGTATTTTGCTTTTGTTAAACAAACTAGGATTGCATTCCTTGGATTTAAAACATTAAGGAATGATTTGATTGAAGTTTTCAACCTAAGGGGAACAGATAGGATAGATAGAGAAAAACTTTCTGCTGGTTAGAGTGTCTAGGAATGGTGTCATGCCGAGCAGACATAACGACATCACAAATTTTTAAAAACTTGTTTGTCTGTTTTAATAAAGGACACTGCTGATCTTTAACATGGCTACCACAGGTCACCTGACTTTTGAAACTGCAAGTTGGCCAAGCTGCTGGAAGCTTCTAAAAGGTGTTGACAATGAACATACCTAGATCACATCCTGTGGAATGTCGCATTTGCCTTTGTCAGGACTTAACCCAAAATGGCAAAGACAACAATGCCTCAGACTTTGTCTTCAGGACTACCGGTAACAAAGGAGAACTAACCAAACTGATTATGCAGAAGGCAAATACTTAGAACCCCCATCTGCCTCTAATGTATGTTAATGGGTTTTGACCACAGGAGGTGGAAACTCTTTCATTTACAGGAATAGATTATCGATTGTTTTACTTTGTATATCAATAGCCAGTTGTCACATGACAAAACTGATTTTTTTTTTTGAAAGCCTTTTATCACAAGTCCTGCTTGCTTTTTGCAGTATACAGCAGACTGGGAAATCCAGGAGTGACATCAGAAGGAACATCACTGCTGAAATCAGACTATAACATCTCGCCTTCTACCAAGCCACAAGGCTTAAAGTTTTAAAGCATCCTTGAAAGCCTGTTTCTGAAAGGTCCCAAGTTTGCCTAGAAAAGGAAAACTGGTTCTCTGGCTACAAGTATTATCAAGGCTGTCTACTCATTCTGATGAAACTCCACAAAATTGTGTCTTCAGCTATCTGGACTTGTCTGAACTTCAGCTCCCAAGTGGAAAAGTGCTCTCACTAGGCTCTTACAAACACGTGAACTGTTAACTATTCTGCTTGGTTTTAATACTCATGGAAGTGAAACTCCTTTCTTTTACTCTATCTTTCTTGTGTGTATGTGGTGTGAGAGAAGTAGCTATAAACCTTTCTGGAAAAGGTATATGAGAATAAATAATATTCCTGGTTGAAAAATCCTTGAAAGTCCAATGCAATTGACTTTGTAAAAACTGACCACACACCAATGGAAGTTTGGGAACACGTCAGCCTCACCTAAATTATGCCACATTGACAATGGACAGAAGGGTAGAAAAATTAGGAAGTTTCAGTCTGCCTTTCTCCCATGTCTGTAACACTGGTCTAAAATTAAACCCAGACCTTTCAGGAGTGAATTTAGGAAACACTTCTTTACACAAAAGAGGTTTGGAACTCTCTTCCACAACAGTTAATGCTAGATCAATTGTCAGTTTTAAAACTGAAACTGGTAGATTTTTGTTCAAAGATATTAAGGGATGTGGGCCAAAGGTAGGTAGATGGAGTTAGGTCACAGCTCAGCTATGAGCTCAATGAACGGCAGAGCAGGCTCAATAGTCTAAATGATCCACTCCTATTCCTAAATGATATAATCCTATTCCTATACCCTATGAGTGGTTACATTTTTAAAACATTTTTGCAAATTATACAATAGCAGATGATCTAAATTGCTGCTGCTCATGGTTAAAAATAAAAAATGAAGACTAGGTATTTTTTTCCTGTGCTTTCATTCTTAGGTTGTAACTCAGCTTCTAGATAGAAGTGAGTAGAGTGCTCCAAATTGAGGGGAATTCCAGGGGAAGATAGTATTCCCTTAATACAATGGTATTGAATTGGCCATGTGCTTTTCCAGTGTATACAACAGCTTTGTACTAGCATTACATCCCAGTTCTTGTGACGTGAGCAGTGACTGCAGGTTTTTATTAAAGAAATTGTTAAAATAGAATTAACATTCACTCCTCTCAACAGCATTTTCAAATTAGCAACGAGGTACTTCTTGAAGAATGATGGCACAGTGATAGAGTGGAGAATATTAAAGTGCATCCTTACTGAATGGCATTTAAATACAATGGACAGAATTTTCCGTTCTGGAGACTAAGTGCAGTAATGGGCAGGGAAGTCAGCATGATTCCCACTGGGAGGCAGGGTGGGTGAGCTCATGCTATCTTCCACTTCTCAGCTCATTAATTATGCATCAGCAAGGAGCTCGACAGATGTTGTTACAGGACAAAAACAGAATTACCTGGAAAAACTCAGCAGGTCTGGCAGCATCGGCGGAGAAGAAAAGAGTTGACGTTTCGAGTCCTCATGACCCTTCGACAGAACTGGTAGTTCTGTCGAAGGGTCATGAGGACTCGAAACGTCAACTCTTTTCTTCTCCGCCGATGCTGCCAGACCTGCTGAGTTTTTCCAGGTAATTCTGTTTTTGTTTTGGATTTCCAGCATCCGCAGTTTTTTTGTTTTTATCTCTGTTGTTACAGGACAGACAGGAACTGGCCCACCCTGCCCTTATCTCATGGGGTCAAAGGTCCTGGAGCCATGTTTAAACAGCACCCAGGCAGACATTCATTCATTGCAGGCCAGGAGCTCTGCTTTACTGTTCGAGTCCTTGCAGCCGCAGCTCATACTAGAGAAGCTCACAGATGTGAACAACCACATCCCGAAATATATAAGGGCACCTCTGGCATCGATTTTTGCTCATCTCTAGCTAACAGCACCGCCAGTGATACAATCATGGACGGCCAATGTTCACTGTTGCAGTGTTCTATGTTCACCCGCCTCTTGATCTTATAAAGGCCCCACTGCCTTTTGCTGCTCAGGCCCTTGCTCCCCATGGCCCTGTGCCAACTGGCAACAGGCCCCCCACTTCCTCATCTAGATGAGAGTCATCACCAAGGCAGGGTTGTCTGCAGCATCAATGCCTCAGTGGATGTGTGAACAAATTGAAGTGATAAAATTAGTATGCATACCCTTTATAGGTTTCCCTTCATCTCAAAAGGCACCAGGCAAGTGCTAAGCCCTTCACCTGGCCTCTATCTAGATATGGCATCCCCACTCCACCCCTTCCAGATAAAGGACATCCTGGAGGACCAGAGATGAATACGTATGGAGACATTGTTTTTTGACCAGGGTGATGAAAGCTATGTACTAATGTGGACACCTTTCCGCTCGTCTCCACCACCCTCAAAACTCTAGAGACATCATTGCCATGACAATATAGAAGACTAACTACATGATCCCTTGTCAACCGTGACCATTCACCCGGGAGGATGGAGGTTTGGAGTCGGGAGTTGGCTGCTGTCCACCAGCTGTGTCCCTTGGAGGCATCCACCTCCTTCCCTCCTTGCCTCTGACTGCAGCCGATGACAAGTGCCACAGAATGAATTGCAGCTCCACACCTTGCTGGGATCTTGGTGTTAAGAGACCCATGAGTCAGCAACAAACCTGCTGTAATGCCACCTTCATCATAGAGACAACACAAGTAAGAATCTTTGGCATCCAGTTGCCTCATAATTATTAGGGTGCCCCTTTAGTTGGCCACTTGTGCTGACCTTGAACTCCTCCCACCAGAAAAGACCATCCTCTGACTTTGAGGATTCATACATACAGAGCAACTGTGTTGTCAGGAACAGCTTTGAGAAAATGGCGCACGTAACCTTTCAGACACATTCCACCACCTTCTACCCTCCCCCATCACCCACCAACTTACCCCCCTATCACCATAGACCCAATATCATCATTCTCTACCCTCTGTCATCCTTGAACCTCCTCTTCATTTTCCTAGGGCCCTATAACAATCCCTATGCCCACCCTGGCCCTGCCCTCTCTCGATATCTGGGTCACCTGTCTTGTTCCCCACCGTGAACCACCCGATGAGACCTTCGCCTACCAAATTCTCACCCTGAAGCTGCCACCATTCGGCATTCCACTTCCCCCTCTCACTGTGACTGTTCCCTCCTACCATCAGCATTCTGAGTTCCCCCTCAGGGCCCCACTGTTGACACCACTGACTGCCCCCCACCATCCCCAGACACTTCCCCAATTCATTCTCCCATAAGCCTGCAGCCCCTGTCAGCCATTGGCTTGTGATATAAGCACTTGAAATCTCACAGCGACACTCTTAAAGCTAGGCGAAAGCAGCATCTACGCACCTCAAAGTAGTAGAAGAAGTAAAACTTGCCAGGTGCACACCACTTGCATACAGTCAGGAAACAGCCCGTTCTAATAATCTGCTGGTGGGCCATTTAATTTGGAGGGGGAGCATAATACCACTAAGGTGACCTTCTAATGAGCATTCATGGATGCAAATGTGCTCCCCGACACAGGTCGCTAGGAAACCTGAGCCACATTTAAGCTGCAAAATTGGGAGAACAAAATTCCAAACTAATTTCCTGCTGGCAAGAAACTGACTTTTGCCATCATGCCAAATTTACTGCCCCCGCCTGCCATGATTCTTCTGCTGGCGGGAGCAGAAAATTCTGCTTAACATTATTCTCACACAAATACAACAAACAGAACTAACAATGGATGTCAAGTAACTACATTTATGAGCAAATGCTGCTAACACCAGGCATAAGTCACTTGTATAGTATCATATTTTGCATGTGCAAAACACAGCTTTCCCATCGCCGCCTCATACACTGGAAAATACCTTGTGCTGCTCCTGTAGGTGAGTCTCCAGCTCTGTCTGCAGTCTAGCTTCAAAGAAGCAGAGGCGACACTTGTACGGTTTCACTGGGCTATGAGTGTCCATGTGATGTATTAGGATGTCCTGACTAAGTGTAACGAATGTACACCAATCACAACAGAATACTTTCCCAGGAAAGAAACGCATCAGTCCAAGTTGACAGTCTTCCACGTAAGCCATCTGTCCATCTGAAGACCCAAGTATAGGCAAATGTTAGAGAGTACATTTTTTTTAATACTAGAAGGAATGATAGTTACCTGACTTGCTATAAAAACAGAAATATCCATTTATTTGTTGAGGTCTCTTGGTCCTTCTGTTTCTTGGTTTTATGTTGGCACATCTTGTTCAACAAGTTATGGACTACAATTGCCAAAGCAATTCTACAGAAAATGCCTAATTCTACTGTATTTCGACTAATCAGTTCTAAAATCATTAAAAAATAGTGAAGGGAATAACAATATGCAAAAGGTGTATACATGTATTTCATTTATTCTCCCTTCCCCAATTCCTTCAAGTCAGGAGCAGCACAAGAACAGATTTTTTTCATTGCAGAGTTCCTGCTATGGTGAAGCCCAGTGACAATATTAATGGAAACTTTACCAATCTACCATGTGCATTATGTCACCACCATTGTCTAAAAACTTTACTCAAAGGTCTATTGCCAGGCTGCCTTTGACTTGCAGTTTAACTAGTGACATCAAATTATCTACAGATGCCTCCTGTTAAATTATGATTCAAATAAATTGCTTTTAAATGTGTGTAAGAGGCAGATTAACCATGAACACAAATAATTATTTTTGCACTTCTGCTTCAAGATGTTTATGCTCTCAATTTTAGATCCACATTGTAATCGGGACACTAGTTAAACAGGTTTTGCTTTTGCTGTGCACCTAATAAGCACTAAGATGCAAGGTAGATATTTAAACTTTTAACAATGTCCCTGAACCATAACTTCAAATGGGAATCTTTTAAACTTCTAGCATCAGTCTCATTCTAGTGAATCAGTAAAGGCTGCCAAAATACATCAGAACCACAGGAATGGAACACCCCAAATGTGATGGTTTCATTCTACTGGGAACTTCTGAGTATTCATAGTAATAAAATTAGGTTGCATTTGTGCATATCTATGTTTTTTTTCATTCATTCACAGGATATGGGCTTCGCTAGATGGGCCAGCATTTATTGCCCATCCCTAGTTGCCCTTGAGGTGGTGGTGGTGAGCTGCCTTATTGAAGGGCTGCAGTCCATGTGATGTAGGTACACCCACAGTGCTGTTAGGAAGGGAGCTCCAGGATTTTGACCCAGCGGCAGTGAAGGAAAGGCGATATATTTCCAAGTCAGAATGGTGAGTGGCTTGCAGGGGAACTTCTAAGTGCTGAGTAAAATATACTATTAAATTCAGTACATTTAAGCAGTTTCAGTAAATTTATTAACACTAGTAGATATCGCAGTCTTGACGGCAAGTCGAATGATGTGCTACTGTACAAGAACAGAAGTGTTATATCGTATTATGCACACCGTTATTCTGCTGAGGTATAGCCGTGTTCCTTGAAGACTAAAATATTATCTAGTTAAACACATCTGCTGTCCATGAAGTTTAAATTCCCAACACAGACAGTGCTCTGTAAAGCTTAGTCATACATGGTTAAATACTTAAATTGATAAAACTTTACTCGTTAAATACTTAAATTGAAAACTTTACTTTTGTGCTCCAGAATGTGATTGACCATTCTGCTTTTGTACTTGGTGTAGTAGAGGCACACAGGACATTGCAATATTCCAGATTCTTTCTCAGTTGAAGTCACGCCAAAGTCTTCCTTAAAGAGAAGTGCACTCTTGTTTTCACTTCCTGCCATAGCACTATTTTCTTCAAAGGTAACCTTATCCATCAACCTTGTAGAACAATTCTTATCACCTACTGTGAGTTCGCATACTTCTGCATGCTGAGAAAGGGCATTCCTGAAAATAATTGAAAGGAGAAAATAAAGATGGATCTTGCATTACTCTTCTCAAGACATTAACACAAAGTAAGTAAAGCTGAATGTCCTAATTATATTTTTAATTTTTATTCAAATTTTATTTTTGCCAGGTAGAAGTAAATTAAAATACATAGAATTAAATACATAGATAAAACACACAATGAAACCATTAACTATCAAAAAAAAAGAGGAGAAAGGAGACCTACTGGAGCTAAGAAAAGGTCAAAGACTGAATCAAGCTCAATATCCTCTTGGAAAATTACCAGATTTAAGCAATTAATGACAAAGAACAAAGACCACCATTAAAAGACCAGGTAGGAGTATGGACTTGCTGTAAGAATACATACTTCCAAACCACTTTGCGTTCACCAAGAATCAGTGCAGTGTTTTGAAGCAGTGCAATGGGGAACATAGGTTAACCATGGCTACTGAGGCCAATCTGGAAACTATGCCCATTAAACTGTCTAAGAATAGTTACCTTAGTCCAGAGATTTGTTCAAATTGTATGAGAAAATATAACAAAGATAGCTACAAGCTCTTTGCATTCCCAAACATCTTGCTTGTTCTCCATTTTAAAATACTATAGGATTGGGGCACACAATTTACCGTTCCTGTATCCAAGCTCCCTATTCCATGAAATAGATAGTCCGTACAGCTACAGTCCGGATAATATGTTACACTACAACTCAATAATTGGTGAGTATCAGTTGCACTCTGACCTGTGATAATTTAGGACAATAGAGGTCATGTGGAAAAACCTGCAAGGAGGTTCTTCCTTTTCAGAGAGCGTAGCAGTGTATGAGCAAGTGTACAAAAAGGGTGGATGCCAGCAAGCTTAGGCACAGAATGCCTTAAGTTTGTAATCAAATAAGAGAAACCTTATTATAGCCCAGAAATAGGCTAGAGATTTTCCTTCAGATGAAGCCAGGCCCAAAACAGGTGGGAAAGTAAGGTGCAATGAAGAAATAAGAAATTTACAAATGGATATGGACAGGTTAGGTGAATGGGCCAAAATTTGGCAGATGGAGTTTAACGTGGATAAGTGTGAGGTTATCCATTTTGGTCGGAAGAATAAAAAGGCGACTTATCATTTAAATGGAGAGAAAATTCAGAATGCTTCGGTGCAGAGGGATCAGGGTGTCCTCATGCATGAATCACTGAAAGCTAGTATGCAGGTATAGCTGGTAATAAGGAAGGCAAATGGAATTTTGGCATTTATTGCTAAAGGAATAGAGTATAAAAATAGGGAAGTGTTGTTGCAACTGTACAAGGCATTGGTGAGACCGCACCTGGAGTACTGTGCAGTTTTGGTCCCCTTACTTGAGGAAGGATTTAGTTGCACTGGAGGTGGTTCAGAGGAGGTTCACTAGATTGATTCCAGGGTGCGGGGCTTGTCTTATGAGGAGAGATTGAGCAGTTTAGGCTGATACTCGCTAGAGTTTAGAAGGATGAGAGGAGATCTAACTGAGGAATATAAGATGCTAAAGGAGATAGACAAAGTAGACGTGGAGCGGATGTTTCCCCTTATGGGCATTCTAGAACGAGAGGCCATAGATTTAGGCTAAGGGGTAGTAAATTTAAATTAGAGATGAGGAGGAATTACTTTTCTCAAAGGGTCGTGAATCTGTGGAATTCACTACCTCAGTGTGCAGTGGATGCCGGGATGCTGAATAAATTTAAGGAGGAGATAGACAGATTTTTAATTAGTAATGGGTTGAAAGGTTATGGGGAGAGGGCGGGAAATTGTAGTTGAGGCCAAAATGATCAGCCATGATCGTAATGAATGGTGGGGCAGGCTCGAGGGGCTGAACTGCCCACTCCTGCTCCTAGTTCTTATGTTCTTAAAGAGAAGTGTACTCTCTTAAGGCAGCTGCTTGCAGACCTATCCTTTATAAGCAATGCATTTCCTGCTTTTGATGGCATTAACCACGTTTCAGACACATAAATATGGTCTCCCTTCCATCCTTGCATCTGAAAATTTGCAGAGGTTTTAGAAACCATATACAATCCTAAACTTAATCCAAATTCCTATAGCCCCTATTCTCTCCAATCAGCACAGGTTCCCAGTGTGTCACTTTCAAAATTTCTAATGTCTTTTTATGGCTTTGTCCATGATCTTGCCCCACCCTACCAAGGGGCTGTCCTCTTGCCTTATAATAACAAAATAAATAGGAACAGGCCATTTAAAAAAAATTCATTTTGTAGGTCATGAATGTCGTTGGCAAGGCCAACATTTGTTGCTCATTCTTAATTAACTTTCAAAAGGTGGTGGCGAGTCACCTTCTTGAATTGCTACAATCTATCTGGTGTAGATACACCTAGTGATATCAGAATCACATTTGCTGCAGCAAAGGAGGCCTTCAGCCGAATGTCTGCATTGGCTTTTCAAATGAGCAATTAATTTAGCGCCACTCTCCTATGTTCCCCATGTAACCCTGCACATTATTACTTTTCAGATAACAGTAATTCCCTTTTGGATGCTTCAATTAAACCTGCCTCCACCACGCACTCAGGCATTGTGTTCCAGACTTGAACCACTTGCTGTATGATGAAGTTTGTCCTCATGTCACTTTTGCCAATTACCCTAATTCTGTGTCCTTTCCTTCTTGATCCTTTCATGAGTGGAAACAGTTTCTCCCTATCGAATCTGTCTGGGCCCCTCATAATCTTGAATATTTCCATCAAATCTCCTTCTCATCCGTGGAACCATTCGCCAGAATCTTCACTGCATTCTCTTCAATGCCTTTAAGTGGGGCACCCCAGAATTGGATGCAATACTCCAGCTGAGGTTGAACAAGTTCAACATAACCTCCTTGCTCTTGTAGTCTATGTCCTATTAGTAAAGCCTAGGGTACTGTACGCTTTATTAACCTGTGCTCTCAACCTATTCGGCCACCTTCACTAACTTATGCATATACCCAGGTTCCTCTCCTCCTGCAACCCTTTCAGAGTTGCATCCTTTATTTTATATTATCTCTCCATGTTCTTCCTACCAAAGTGAATCACTTCACAATTCTCCACATTGAACTTCACCTGCCACCTGTCCATCCATTCCACCAATTTGTCTATGTCTTTTTGAAGTTGAAGCCTCCTCATAATTCACAATGCTTCCAAGTTTCACATCATCCACAAACTTTGAAATTGTGCTCCTTACACCAAGGTCTAGGTAATTGATATACACCAGGAAAAGCAAGAGTATCAACACTGACCCTTGGGGAACTCCACTACAAACCTTCCTCCAGCCTGCATAACATCCATTAACAGCTGCTATCTGTTTCCTGTCACTCATCCAATTCTGTATCCATGTTAGTACTGTCCCTTTTATTCCATGAGCTATAACTTTGCTCACAGGTCTGTTGAGTGGCACTATATCGAACATCTTTTGGAAGTCCATGTACACCACATCAACTCCACTGCCCTCATCAACCCTCTATTACCTCTTCAAGTTAGTTAAACATGACCTTACCTTAAGTAATCCATGCTGGCTTTCTTTAATTAACCTGAATTTATCCATGTGCCTATTAATTTTGCCCCAAATTATTGTTTCTATAAGTTTCCCCATCACTGAGTTCAACTGACTGGCCTGTAGTTGTTTTATCTTTACACCCTTTTTTGAACAACAGTGTAACGTTTGCAATTCTCCAGGCCTCTGGCACCACCCCCTGCTTCTAAGGAAGGCTGAAAAATTATGGGCAGTGCCCCTGCAATTTTTACTCATTTCCCTCAGTATCCTTGGATGCATCTCAACTGATCCTGGTACCTTATCCAATAAGTAGACAGCCTATCCAATATCTCATCCTTATCAATTTTAAGCCCTTCAAGTGCCTGAATTACCTCCTTTTTCACCATGGCCTGAGTTAGCATCTTCTTCCTTGATAAAAACAGATGCAAAGTATTCATTTAATACCTCAGCTATGCCCCCTGCCTCCATGTGTAAATCCCATTTTTAGTCACTAATCAGCCCCACTCCCCCAATTACCATTGCTTTAACTATTTATATGCTGAGTTTTGGGTTTCCTTTTATGTTGACTGCCAGTCCCTTTTCATATTCCCTCTTTCCTTCTCTTATTTGTCTTTTCACCTCGCCTCAGCCTTCCAAATTCAGTCTGGTTCTGAATTGTATTTTCTACTTGACATCTGTCAAAAGCATACTTTTTCTTCTTTATCATAATTTCTATCTCATTTGTCACCCAAGGAGCTCTGGCTTTGTTTGCCCGATCTTTCCCTTTCAAGGGAATATATCTTGACTGTGCCCAAAATACCTCTCTTCTTTGAAGGCAGCTCATTGTTCAGCTACCAACCTTTGACTCCAATTCATTTGGCCCAAATCCATTCTTACCCCATTGAAGTTTGCTTTTCCCCCAGTTAATTATTCTTACTCTAGATTGTTCTTTGCCCTTTTCCACTGTCAGCCTAAACCTGATAGGCCTAATACAATGATTACTGTCCCTAAATGTTCTCCTACTGACACTTGATCCACTTAGCCCACCTCATTCCCAAGAACCAAGTCCAGCAATGCCTCCTTTATCGTTGGGTTGGAAACATAACTGTTGTAGAAAATTTTCCTGAGCACACTCTCGGAACCCTTGCCCCTCACAGCCCTTTACAGTACTATTATCCCATCTATGGTCCAATAATTAAAGTGCCCCATTGTAACTACCCTATAATTTTTGCACCTCTCTGTAATTTCCTTGCAAATCTGTTCCTTTACATCCTTCCCACTAGTTGGTGGCCTACTGACCACAACGAACAATATAATTACATCTTTTTCGTTCCTTAGCTCTAGCCAAATAGATTCCGACCATGACCCTGCTGGGGCATCCTCTTTCTCCAGCACTGCAATGCTCTCCTTAATCAACACTGCCACCCCTCTGCTTTTTCCTTCCTTTCCTATCTTTCCTGAACACCTTGGATGCAGAAATATTTCACACCCAGCCCTGCACTTCTTTGAGCCAGGTCAATGTTAAAGGCACAGCATCATATTTCTACATGCCAATCTAAACCTGTAATTCACCAATCTTATTTACTACCGTGTGTGCATTCACATACATGCACAGTAACCTCTATTTAGACTTTATTACTTTCTCCTTTACTCTGACCCTACCTATTAACTTACTATTCCTTATTCTAGTGCTATCCATCTTTCCCAGTATTCTGTGCACCTTGGTCTTTGTCTCATATTATCTCCTGGTTCCCACACCCCTGCCAAGTTAGTTTAAACCCATTCCCAAATAGCATGAGCAAACTTCAGTGCCAACTCTATTTAGGTACAACCTATATGGCCTAAACAGGTCCCATCTCCCCCACAGCTGGTCCCAATGTCCTAAGAATCTAAAACTCTCCTTCCTGCACCATCTTTCCAGCCACACATTCAACTGTTTTATCATTATACTCACTTGCACATGGTACTAGGAGTAGTCCAGAATCTTTTGAGTCCTACTTGTTAATTTCCTACCTAGCTCCCTAAATTCTGACAGCAGAACCACATCTGTCTTGCTGTCTATGTTGCTCATACCAATGTGGACCACAGCTGCTGGCTGTTCACCCTCCTTGCTTGAGGTGCTCTGCAGCTGCTCAGTGACCCTGGGCCAGGGAGGTAACACACCATCCTGGATTTACATCTGTAGCCGGAGAAATGTCCATCTATTCTCCTTCCAAATCACCTATCATTATTGCTCTGGAAGTCTTTCTTGTACTCCCATATACAGCTGATCCGCCTGTGATGCCATGGACTTGGCTCTGGCTGCACTCCCCAGATAAGCCATCACTCATCAGTATTTAGATCTGGTTACTGGTTGGCGAGTGGGATACATTCAGGGGATTCCTGCACCACCTGCCTGTTCCTTTTTGAATATCTAGTAATCACCCATTCCCTCTCTTCCTGCATACTATTAAGCTTTGGAGTGAGCGTGTGCATAAACATGCTATTAACAAAGCTCTCAACCTCATGGATGTGCTGGAGTGATGCCAAAACCCATAGCTCAAGCTGTTGCACCTGATGACACTTCCCACATAGTACAGCATGTGCATTCTACAGGTCAGAGCAACTCTGCCATTTCTTTAACAAAAACAGAATTACCTGGAAAAACTCAGCAGGTCTGGCAGCATCGGCGGAGAAGAAAAGAGTTGACGTTTCGAGTCCTCATGACCCTTCGACAGAACTTGAGTTCGAGTCCAAGAAAGAGCTGAAATATAAGCTGGTTTAAGGTGTGTGTGTGGGGGGCGGAGAGATAGAGAGACAGAGAGGTGGAGGGGGGGGGGGTGTGGTTGTAGGGACAAACAAGCAGTGATAGAAGCAGATCATCAAAAGATGTCAACGACAATAGTACAATAGAACACATAGGTGTTAAAGTTAAAGTTGGTGATATTATCTAAACGAATGTGCTAATTAAGAATGGATGGTAGGGCACTCAAGGTATAGCTCTAGTGGGGGTTTTTTTTTATATAATGGAAATAGGTGGGAAAAGGAAAATCTTTATAATTTATTGGAAAAAAAAAGGGGGAAACAGAAAGGGGGTGGGGATGGGGGAGGGAGCTCACGACCTAAAGTTGTTGAATTCAATATTCAGTCCGGACTGAATATTGAATTCAACAACTTTAGGTCGTGAGCTCCCTCCCCCATCCCCACCCCCTTTCTGTTTCCCCCTTCCTTTTTTTTTTCCAATAAATTATAAAGATTTTCCTTTTCCCACCTATTTCCATTATATAAAAAAAAACCCCACTAGAGCTATACCTTGAGTGCCCTACCATCCATTCTTAATTAGCACATTCGTTTAGATAATATCACCAACTTTAACTTTAACACCTATGTGTTCTATTGTACTATTGTCATTGACATCTTTTGATGATCTGCTTCTATCACTGCTTGTTTGTCCCTACAACCACACCCCCCCCTCCACCTCTCTGTCTCTCTATCTCTCCGCCCCCCACACACACACCTTAAACCAGCTTATATTTCAGCTCTTTCTTGGACTCGAACTCAAGTTCTGTCGAAGGGTCATGAGGACTCAAAACGTCAACTCTTTTCTTCTCCGCCGATGCTGCCAGACCTGCTGAGTTTTTCCAGGTAATTCTGTTTTTGTTTTGGATTTCCAGCATCCGCAGTTTTTTTGTTTTTGTTTTTATCTCTGCCATTTCTTTATTAGTTAAACTTGCTACTGATAATAAACCTTACTGCTATTAACAAACCTTATTAAAACTGATAAATCCTGCCAGTACTTAGCACATCTTACTGGTAATAAAAACTTAAAATAAAAGATAAAAGTTAATACTTACCAGCTACCTGCTTTTTACTTTTAATACTTAACATTATCATTTTTAAGTTGCCAGTTAATTAGAATCAATCTCTAAGCAATATTCACCAGCCAATCAATTTATGATTTTCCTGTGATATCATACTTTGATATCACATTAGGGAGTTCCAGGGTTTTAGCCCAGGTTTTTTTTTTAATTCTTTCATAGGATGTGGGTGTTGTTGGCTAGGCCAGCATTTGTGGCACATTCCTAATTGCCTTCGAGAAGGTTGTGGTAAGCCATCTTCTTGAATCGCTGCAGTCAGTGCTGTTATGAAGGGAGTTCCAGAATTTGACCCAAAAATGAAGGAACGGCGATACTGTTCCAAATTAGGATGCTGTGAGGCTTGGTGAGGAATTTGCACATGGTGGTGCTCCCATGAGCATGCTGCCCTTGTCATTCTAAGTGGTAGAGGTCACAGGGTACTGTTGAAAGAGCCTTCAGTGAATTGCTGTAGTGCATCTTGTATATGGTACACAGACCTGCCATTGTACGTTGGTGGTGGATGGGTTTGCTTTTTCCTGGATGTTGTTGAACTTCTCAAGTGTTGTTGGAGCAGTACTCATCATGTAAGAGGTGAGTATTCCACCACACTCCTGATTTGTGCCTTGAAGATGGTGCACAGGCTTTGGGGAGTCAGGAGGCGAGTTACTCATCTCAGAATTCCTAGCCTCTGATCTGCTCTTGTAGCCACAGTATTTATGTGGCTAGTCCAGTTCAGTTTCTGGTCAATGGTAATCCTAGGTTATTAATCGTGCGGGATTCAGCGATGGCAGTGCCATTGAATGTCACGAGCAGATGGTTAGATTCTCTCTTACTGGGGGTGGTCACTACCTAGTACTTAAGTAGTAAGTAACATTTGCACCACACATCAGCCCAAGTCTGAATTTTGTCCACACCGTACTGCATTATAGACACGGACTGCTTCAGTATGAGGAGTCATGAATGACACTAAATGCAATGCAATCATCAGCGTACATCCCCACTTCTGACCTGATGGAAGATTGATCATTGATTAAGCAGCTGAAGATGTTAGGCCTAGGGCTCTACCTTGAGAACTCCTGCAATAATATCCAGCAACTTAGATGATTGGCCTCCATAAACCACAAATATCTTCCTTTGTGCTGAGGGTCTTTGATGCTTCCACTGTCAAATGCTGTCTTGATTTCAAAGCAGTCACTCTTACCTCACCTCTGGAATTCAGCTCTTTTGCCCATATTTGGACCAAGGTTGTAATGAGGCCTGGAACAGTGGCCCCAGCAGAACCCAGACTCAGTATTGCTGAGTTAGTGCCACATGATAATACTATCATCTTTGCTGATGATTAAGAGTAGATTGGTTTGGATTTGCATCCATTTTGGTGGGCAGGACAAGCCTGAGCATGTTTCCCACATCGTCGGGTAGATGCCAGTGTTGTAGCTGTACTGGAGCAGCTTGACTAGGGGTACAGCTGGTTCTGCCACACCAGTTACAGCTGGGATGTTGTGGGGGCCCATAGTCTTGTTGTATTCTGTCTGTAGCATGCTGCTTTTGCTCTTTAGCATGCATGTTGTCCTGTGTTGCAGCTTCACCAGAGTGGCATCTTAATTTTAGGTATGCCTGCTGTTGCTATTGGGATGTTCTTCCACACTTCTCATTGAACCAGGGTTGATTCCCTGGCTTGATGGTAATAGTAAAGTGAGGGATTTGTTAGGCCATGAGGTTACAGACTGTGGTTGAATACAATTCTGCTGTTGCTGATGGCTCATAACATCCCTTGGATCCCCAGTTTTGAGCTGCTAGATCTGTTCTGAATCAGAGTGTGTAGGTATTTGAGCAAAGAAGATGGCTGAAATTTAGTTGGAGTTAGATGACATGAATCATCGAATCAGAAAATTTATGACACAGGAGTCCATTCGGCCCACCATGTCCCTGCTGGTCAGTGAACAGCTACCAATCCTAGTCCTGTCTTCCTGCAGTAGGTCTGTAGCACTGCAAGTCATGCCTCTTCAAGTAGACATCCAAGTACTTTTAAATGTGGTAAGAATTCCACCTCTACTATCCTTTCAGGACATGAGTTCCAAGTTCCTTAAGCCAGAGGTCTTAACATAGATAGACAGTTAGAGACAGTGGCAACTGTGATCTTTAGAACAGAGTGCAGCAGAGCTGGATGTTGTCAGCCACACGTAAAAATTGGCCCCATGTTTTCTGGTAACACTGCCCAAAAACAACATGTAAACCAAGAAAGGGCTCAGATTAATTTGTGACGGTACGAAGAAGCACAGTAAAGAGAAACTATTTGAGATGTTGCAATTTATACAGAGGCAGCACAGAGTGAAACCAAGCATAAGCCTTGCCCTGGAGCGCTAACAGCATTAAAGGCAGCAAAGATTGAGATAGCATGGTGAGCTGCATTCACAGTAACATACAAACTTTGACCAGTTTGGTTTCAATACCATGGAAGGGGTCCAACCTGGATGGCTTTGAGTAGAGTGTGCTTGCATCACCGATTTGAGGCAACCATGTTGTCCAGGATTTCAGAAAAAGGGAAAAACAATAACTGAACCATAACTTTAATAGTAAGTTATATCTTGTTCACACTGGCTGTTAACCCATAAATTATTAGGTTTATTCACGTTATTTCATAAATTGTCACAAACTCGGAGTTGTTAACCAGAACCATAAACACAACACTAAAATACCCATTTATTGCTCCTAAATGGATAAAATTCAAATGAGTTTCTTCCCAAGAGAAATGTGGGAGGAAGCAAGATCTGTTGTAAAAAACGGCAAAACAAAACAATTTTGAGTACTGGTGCTACAGATGTGAGAACAATTGCCTGGTCACTCAATGCACAACTTTCTTAAAAGCGTCCCAGATAATTTTCCCTTATAGGATGAGAACAATTACTATCTGTATGTGCCAACTCAAAGAATGAGGAAGAACATTCAACTACACTTGTTTCCCTAATTCCATTTCCCATTAACAACCAATATTTTTGAGAGGGAAAGTAGATCTAATTTTCAATTTTCTTCAAATTCAGTGCCACATCTTTTCACAAGATACTTGGGAAACATGTAGAATACTTTGTACAAAGTCCATGGGCAACTTCAAAAACAATTCAACGGGAGCAAGAGTAGTTGGGATTGTACGTCTTGGAGCAGAAAATGCTAAGAGGAGATTTGATTGATGGGTTTAAAATCACAATGGGTTTAGATAGAGTAAATAAAGAGAAACAATTTCCAATGGCTAAAGGGCTGATAAACAGATGGCGCAGGTTTAAGGTCCTTGTCAAAAGAAGCAGAGGCGACATGAGTAAAAGCCTTTCCACACCACGAGTTGGAATGATCTGAAATGCACTGCCTGGATAGGTGGAAACAGATTTAAAAGTAGCTTTCAAAAGAGATTTGGACAAATACTTGCAGACATATAGAGAAAAAAACTAACTGGAATACTCTTTGAAAGAGATGGCACAGATGCAGTGGGCTGAATGGTGTCCTTCAGTGTGATTAGTTTTTGTTTTTATCAAATTTGTTCTGCATAAATACTTGCACAAAGCATTTCTTCGTATGATTCAAAACCTTTTATTCTAGTACTGAGGTTAAAAATGGAAGTTTCAGTCTTAAAGTCAAAATGGCACAGAAGGAAGGCATTTGGCCCATCAAGTCCATGCTGGCTCTCTGTAGAGGAATCTGTCCTGATCCCCCACTTTATCCCACAGGCCTGCAAGTTTATTTCCTTCAAATGCCCATCAAATTTCTTGGGGTTCTTTTTGTAAAATACATTTACCCTGTCATTCAAAAATATATATGCTTTTTGTTTAACAATGAATGCCAATTAATTATATATAGTGATGTTGCTGGCTAGAATTCCATTACTTTGATTCATTTAGAAAATTTGAATAACTTTTACCATTTTAATGCTTTGTCTATCACCTTTTCTCATCCAACATTCATTTACAACAACAAGCTACAAAAGATAACCAGTAAATGTAAGTTTTTCCAAAATTTAAAGTGCACATTGATAATTTTTTTTTCCAGCTTGTAACAATACAAGCACAGCTAAATGCCTAATACTCCACCATGTCAGTGTCAGTTCTGATAATAGACCAGCGAGGATTTTAAGGAAACTTACTTCTTCCCACTAAAGAAGTAACATTTTTTGCATTCAAAGTACAGATTCTCATGATGTACTTTGCGATAATGCTTCTTCACATTCTGAAACTGGCAAGTCGTGAAGTTACAAAATTCACATGTGTAGTTCTTCATTTCAGCAGGCTTTGGTATGGCTTTCAATGCTTCTATTCGTGAGTCAGAACTCTGAACACACTCCTGACATTCACTGTGTGGAAACTCTAGAAAGACATTTTCTGAAATGACAAAGCACTTCTATAAATCCACTCAAAAGTCTAAATCTATAGGAATAGAAACTCAAAATTTAGATGGGATGATGGATTGAGGGGGCAATAAGGAAGAATGAAATAACTTGCATTTATATTGCACATTTCAGCCAAAGAAGTACTTTTGCATTGTAGTCACTGCTGTGTAGGGAAAAACAGCAGTCAATTTGTACCTAGTCAGGTCCCACAAACATCAATGAGATAAATAACCGGATAATCTACTTTGATGTCTTGATCGTGGGATTTATGTTGATCACATAAAGAGAAACTACTTGATCTAAGAGTGCCATGGGATCTTTCACACCTTCTGGGAGGAGAAGGGATTTACTAGAATGGTACCAGGAATGAGGTACTTCAGTTATGCAGAGAGAATAGAGAAACTGCAGTTGTTCTCCTTAGAGCAGAGAAGGTCAAGAGAGAATTTGACAGGGCTGTACAAGATCAGTACAATAAATAATGTGAAACTGTCCTAATAGTCAAATGGTTAGTAACCAGAGGACACAGAATTAAGGTAATTGGCCAGAACCAGAGATGACAAGGTGGTTTTTTTTAAACACAAGTTCAGATGATTTGGAATGCACAGCCTGAAAGGCTGATGGAAGCAGATTCAACTGTAATTTTGAAAAGGGAATTAAAGTATTCACATGGCTTTGGGGAAAGAGCAGGGGAGTAGGACTAATTGGACAGCTCTATCAAAGAGCCAGCACAGGCATAATATCCCGAATGGCATCCTTCAGTGCTGTATTATTGTGATTTGTAAAGGGCTTCTCCCACCAATTTTCCCTGCTCTCCGTGGTCATCATATGCCAGCACCAATTATGGCCAACCTGGCATTAAAACCACTCCCAACACCAAATCAAAATTATGCTTCATGTCTTCCTATAGGAAGAAAGTACGTGGCCTCTTGACTAGGGCCTTCTTGCAACAGTGCCAATCACAATCATACTGATTCCACATTTATTTTTGCAGTTTTTAAAATTTGAATTTTGGCTTGCAAAGAACGAAGTTAACGTTGAAAAAATTTTAGCACACTAGTGCTTTTGAAAATCTCTGAAACCTGTGTCTTCAACACCCAATCTTCAAGATTATAAGGAACACTGTGCTCTCATATTCTCTGGTCTCCATGCTACAAAAAGGATCTTAAAACATAGGAAAAAGTGCAGAAAAATTACAAAGATGTTTACAGAATTTAAAATTTACAACTATCAGGAAAAATTAGGCAGCCTTGAGCTCTTTTCTCTGGAAAAGAATTGAATTGATCTGATAGAGATCTTTAAAATTATGCAATGATTTGATAGAATGGATCTGGAGAAACTGGACAGGGTTTTCTCCTCTGGGAGGGGAAGGGAGGAGTTGAAGTGCGGGCGCGCAAGAGGCGTGCCGCCATTTTACGTGGGCGGGCCAATTAGGGCCTGCCTAGCGTGACGTCCGCACGGAAGCACTATGCGCTCCCTGTGCGGGCAGAAGGGGGAGTCCCTAAACCCAAGTGCGCTCTTTCGCGCATGTGCATGAAAGAGCACACTCATCTCCCTGAGGCTAAGTGCTGCCTCAGGGAGATCGGCTCTACAATAAAAAATATTAAATAGAGAAAAAAAAACCCTGACATGTCCCCTCATGTGACATTGTCACGAGTTGGGACATGTCCATAACTTTTTTAAAAACTTTAATTACATTTCTAAAACCTACATGAAACCTCATCCCGCCCGTGAGTGAGGTTTCATGCTTTTTCTGAAGCCCACCAGGGCTCCCGGCCTGCCCGCCAACTTTAAGATTGGACAGGCATGTCCATTAATTAGTTCAATGACTCTGTCAATGGCCTCAATTGGCCACTGACAGGTTGGCAGGCGCACAGCTGATTTTGCTGCAACCCCGCCTGTCTGAAAATTTAAATGTGGTGCAGTGACAGTGACATCGGGAGTTCCACCCGATATCATCGCACATCATTTTACACATCGGCGAGCGGCGGATGGGGCCTGCTCGCCGACGGGAAAATTCTGCCCACTACGTTCACTAATTGGCAAGTCCATATCAAGGGGCATTTCCCTATATTTCAATATTGACTACACTTCAAAAATACTGAAGCCTTTGAGATGGCCTGAAGAAATGAGAGGCTCTATCTGTTCTTTCCTCTGAACCCCATTGCTCATTTTAGCTACTGATGGTGCAAATATGTCCATTCAACATAAATTTATAACTATAATATCGTCATTACATATTCACTTTGGTCATCTCATGCCTTACTTCAGCTTCTCCTATATGTGGTTAGGATTAGTTTAATCTTTTGGCTAGGTTTTTGTATTTCATTGTTCACTGACGATATTTGATTACCTATTTTCGGGACTTGGGGCAAGAAGAAAGGACTCAAGTTATACTCTATTATCCTTGATCCATCAAGCTTCCCACTCCAAGAATTTCCCTTTGGCCCAGCTCCAATAGTTAGGCTCCAAATTTTGCCAATGTGCTTCAGCAAAGTTAGTTATACTGCAATGGTTCCTGGAAAACTAGCCCACTTGAGGTGGGGGGCGGTTGGTGGTGGTGGTGGTGGGGGGGTGGGGGGAAGTGGAATGGTTTTAAACCTTTCCTGTACAGAAGATTAATTAAGCCCAGTGTTCTTTCAGATGTAATATCAAGTAAATAGCTCCTACCGATAAATAATTAGAGTCAGATAGCTATCATAAGATTCCCTAATCAATGTAGTTAATGGTTACAGACACTACATTTTAAGACCCTTTATTACATGGTTTCACTGCTCCAACTTGTAACAATTGATCCCCTTCCATTTTGCCCATTTTTTGGCATTTTTATTTCCTGGGTCAATCATACAACTGAACAGAAATGTCATCAGTGCACTGGGCACAGAGCAAATTGTTTTACTGAAACTAAACTAAGAATAATTTGGTGCTTTTAAAATAGAAAAATCAAAATGTAATCTACTACTTTTGTAGAAAAAAACTACTGCATGTTGTGTTGTAACCATCCATTTTTCTAATGACGCAGTAACCAGTTTCATAAGCCATGTGGTTGGAAGAAAATGAAAACTGCTTTTGCTTTCCTCAGTTATCCCTCCATCTACCATACTTACTGTGTTTGAATTGTATACATTGTGCCTGAACAAAAATATCATTGAAATTTCTCACGCTGGGTTAAGACTGCCTTGAATAGAAATTATCAAGGCAAGTTTATAAATTCATCAATTATCCTTTCTGTGGATTGGACCTGATACAAGAATGATAAATTAAACAATTCACCCAGGAGTGTCAATATAAAATAGGAAATTATTAATTGGCCAAATCCAGCAGATTTACCAACATCAGTAGCAAGATAACTGGAAGGTTTTAAAATATGAAGGTCAAAAAGGCAAACAAATGTAAATTTCAATAAATACAGAAGTTACTAACATCTATATATCATAATGAACAATATCCCTAAATATATCAGATATTATATCTCCATATATTTACTGAAGTTATTAATTTATTATAATAATCAGCTAAAACAGGTGCATGGTTTGACCTGAGGCAATCAGCCTTTCGCTTACTCAGCACAATCTGAAAAACGGCCAACAGCCAGTCCTACCATTTAATGTTTGGTATACATATCCTTCAGTCTTTTCAGCATCTGAAACTGCAGCGCGTAGTTTTGGCATAAGAAACCTTCCATGTACTTTGAGTGAATGAGACCTTAACTGTTCAATCACCGGGGTGGAGTATGAACACCTGGGGCATCTGTAGTTTCCACCTTCTGTAACATTTTTATAGAAAAATGTGTTTTAACTATAAACACAGTTGTGCATCAGTTAATTCACAATTATATTTTCTACTTCAACTAATTAGAGAAAGATGCATTGTCTTTATCAAACTCCAACCCCAATAAAATTGAACTTTGAAAATGTTTATGTAGCATATAACTACACTGTCACCTAGAGAAATAAACCACAAGAAAATAAACTTATATATTGATATCAATAACATAATTCTTGCAGGTAATTCTATGTAGTGATATTCTTGCAAACAATTTATTTTAGTAACGTTTCTCAGTTGTAGCAGCCTTCATTATATGGCCTTTAAAATCAAACTTAATGAAAACCAAAATTTGATGACAATCCTAAGCAAAATGTCAGAATACCTGAGCTAGCAGTCTGCATGCCATTTTTCAAGCTGGTCTTTCTTTTTCTAAAGAAAAGAAAAATAAAATTAGCTTATCACGCACAATTCAAGGCCCTTCTTAATTACCAAGCTGCTTTCAATACTTAAAATTGATTTGTTTTATTCTGAAGTCTTTCAGGCGTTTTTAGTTTACTGCCAGTAATTTGATATCTGTTTTAGTCCATTCTTCAGATTTGGCCATGTACAGAAAAGTTTGAAATTTCACACCTTTAGATGCTGCAAATCACTCTGTCAGAATTGGTTATTTGTATTTTTTCCAGATTAATGCACTCAGACAAACCACAGAACATGACCCATGTGCAGAAATTGTTTGTACATCTTAAATCTAACCTTTATGTGAACCAGTGTACTTGTGTTAAATATTGAATTGGCTGAAGATGTACAATAAATTGTCCAGCCATTATCAGAAAGAGAGTTATTTGAGATTTAATTTGTGGGGGTTTTAAATGTTAATGTAGTCATATAATGTTAAAAATATTAGAAACAAGATGTATTTAGTGTAAGAAGATACCCACAGCACAGGAGGATCAGGTTTAACCCCATCAAATCCTCCACCCCATGTATTTCCATTCAGTTACACTATCAATTCAGCCCACTTAGAGGCTGAATTTTCCTATCCCCATGGAGATGGAATTGAACATGGGGTCTAGGAAAATATGTAGGAGCCACATCAGGACAACTCCCCAATGCATCCACACCTATGGTGGAATTTTCCAGGGGTGAACTGGGAACCGGGTCAGCTGCCCACTTCACATAGATAAGTAACCAATTAGTGCAATTAAGGCTTCACTTCATGGCCATTTTGCATTAGCATTTTAATGATGTTGGTGGGGTCCCTTCCATCTGCACTTCGTTCAAAGCAGCCTCCCAGCAGCAATGAGGAAGCCACTGGGATAAAATACCGCAGCCCTGTCCATCATTAGACCTGCAAAGGGGATTCCCCTCCAAACTCATGGCTCCACTGGCCTCGAGCCTTTTTATTCCACTAATTCTATGCAGGCAACCGAGGGTGCCTTCATGTTGAGCCCGCTTGCCTGTCTGCCTTGGCAGTGCCCATTTCTCCCAGTGTGACTACCAGCCCAATATTGCTGGGGGCCCTCTGATTGGGCCTGCAGTCTAGGGAGGCCAACCATCTGTGACACTGATGTTGAAGTGGCCAATTAGGAGGCACCCTTTCGGAAGGGCGTGCTGGAGGGCATGCTGCCAACATGGGCAGGCTCAGGACCTCCATATGGCCTGACTTTGAGATTTTGAAATCTAGCCCTGGATGAGTAAGCATGCGTGATTATGATTACTTTCAAAAGTACAATTAGCAGAGGCCTGAAAGATGACAATGTTGTCAGCCTGCTAAGCTTCCATTTACAAAAATGGGAGAAAATAAATAGTATTTTATTTAATTTTCTGCATTCCACACACCTCTCTCATCCAAAATAATAATCAAGCATGACCAATGATAATAATGAAATTAAATAACACTGATGAAACATGAGCCAAAGTTAAGCAATTTATTCAAAACACCTGAACAGAGGGGGAGGAGGAGGAGGAAGCTAAAAGCTAGTAGGCAAGTACAAAAATAATTTAAAAGGTTAATGGAATATTGGCATTTATCTCAAAAGGGCTGGAACATAAAGTAATGGAACTTGCATTACAGAGCTTGAGTGAGAATCTGGAGTACTGCTTTCAGTCCTGAGCATCAAAGCTCAAGAAGGATAACATTGGTCTTGGAAAGGGCTTAGCGCAGATTCACCAGAATAATACACTGGATTTTACAGCATAAGAAAGCATCCATATGACATGACTGAGCCAAACCCTCAAAAGTACCAGAAGCAAAAGGATTAAATTATGAGGACTAATTGTACAGATCAAGCTTGCACAAGAAGTATTTCAGATAAATAGCATTAAATCACATTTAAGGGAAAAATAGATGGGAAAACAGGGGAAATAAATAAACTATGTCAACAGAATTAAATAAATGGAGATGGGAGGAGGTTTGCACAGGGCATAAACACGAGCAAAGATATGCTGGACTGAATAATCTTTCTTTGTGCTGTAAGCCCTCCGCAAACTTTCAATGTATTTGAATATAGTATATTAAGGGGTGATCCAATTTAGGTGTTTAAGAGGATTAAAGGATTTGACAGGATAGAGAAAGAAAAACTATTCCCCCTGATGGGATATCCAGAACAAGGAGGAGTGCATCCTTAAAATTAGAGCAAAGCTATTCTGGATGATGTCAGAAAGAACTGCTTCACATAAAAGGCAGTGGGATTCGAGGGCAAAAAAGCTGTCGTGGCTAGGTTAATTGAAAGTTTCAAAACTGAGATTGATATATCTTTGTCAGGAAAGGATATTAAGGGCCGTAGAGTTAAAGGTAAGGATCAGCCATGATCTCAGTGTCATTTAGCAGAGAAAGAGGCCATTTGGCGAACTGAGTCCATGCTGGCTCTCTGCAGAATAAGTTCCATTCCTCCGCTCTATCCCTGCAAGTTATTTCCCTCAAGTGCCTGTCCAATTTCCTTTTGAAATGATTTAGATCATCTCTAATGCTACTAACCTCGCAGGCAACAAATTCCAGATCATTACCACTCATTGCATAGAAGTTTTTCCTCACTTCCCCTGCCCTGAATCTCTTGCCTAAAACCTGAAATGTATGCCCCCAAGATCCTGTACCATCAATTAATGGGGGCAGCTTCTTATTAAATTTTAAAAACTGTCATAATCTTGTAAACCTCTATCAGATCTCCCCTCAACCTCCTTTGCTCCAAGAACAATCCTAGATTCTCCAACCTATTGTTGTAGCTAAATTCCTTCATCCTTGAAACCATGCTGGTAAATCTCCTCTCTGCCCTCTCAAGCACCTTCACACCCTTTCCCAAAGTGTGATCAGGACTCTAGTTGTAGCCTAACCTAAAATAGTTCAGCATAACTTTACTGTTTTAACACTTAATACCTCTAATAATGAGACCCAAGAGGGAGCTGAGTGGGAGCAGGCGCAGGCACAGAGCCGATTGCTGCCCGTGATCAGCTGCACGCTGCCAATTAAGGCCCGCCCAGCATAACGTTCACCTGGAAGCACTGAGCACTCCCTGTGCGGGCGGGGTTCGGAGAGAGAGTTGGGCTCTCGGAGCTGCCTCAGGGAGATTAATTTGGGTATGAAAAATTAAAAAAGGGAAAAAAATTAATCAGACATGTCCCTTCATGTGACAGTGTAATGAGCTGGGGCATGTCAATGAACTTTAATAAACATTTTTATTACATTTATAAACCCTTCATGAAACCTCATCCCACCTGTGGTTGAGGTTCCATGAAAAATGCGAAGGCCACCTGTGCTCTCGCCTGCCCGCCAACCTTCAGATTGTACAGGCAGCCCTGTTAATCATTTCAATTACTATTTAATTGGCCTTATTAAGCATTTGGCAGTTCAGTGGGTGCGCAGCCTACTCCGGTGCATGCCTGCCGAACTGAAGACCGGAATGACACATGGTGACGTCGGGACGCACGCCCGAAGTCACCATGCATTATTTTACGCGTCGGCGAGCAGACCAGAAGATTCAGCCCATATGTTTTGCTAACTACTTCTCACTGTCCTGCCATTTTCAAAAACTGTGCCCCTTAACCACACCCAAATCCCTCTGGCCTTGAGAACTATGCCATCATGTCTATATTGCCTCTTGCTACCCCTTCTGCCAAAATGCATCACCTCACACTTCTCGGTATTTAATTTCATCTGCCACTTGACTGCCCATTCTGCTACCCTATCTTTATCCTGTTGCAGTTGATTGGTATCATCCTCACCGATTATCAGTTTGATATCAGCAAATTTTGAAATTTTACTATTTATTCTAATATCCAAGTCATTTGTACGCAGCGTGAGAAATAATGGTCCTAGCACTGAACCTTGTGGAACATCACTGTCCACCATTCTCTAATCTGAAAAACATCCGTTTACCACAACTCACTGTTTCTTGTCCTTAAGCCAAATTTTCATCCAAGCCAACACTGACTTTTCAATGAACCTCAATTCTGTTAACCAGGCTTTTGCTGTGGTACAATGTTACAATCTTTCATCAAGTCCATACTGACAACATCCATTGCAATCTCTTCAAGCTGCTCTGTTACTTAATCAAAATATTAAATTGGATTAGTCAAACATGATCTGCCTGTTACAAGTCCATGCTGGCTCTCCTTAGTTAACTGAAGCCTCCCCAAGTGCCTGTTAATTTTTCCCTGATTATTGTTTCTAAAACCTTACCCATCACTGATGTTAAACTTATCAGCCTGCAGTTATGAGGAATGTCCTTATACCCTTTCTGGAATAAGGGTGTCACATTTGCTACATTCCAATCCTTTGGTATCTTCCCTGTATCAAGGGTAGACTGGATCATAATGGCAAGTCGTTACTCTATCTCCACCCCTATTTCCCTTAGCAAGACATCTGGACCATCTGTCCATACCAAAAATAGCCTGCCTTTCCAGTATATCCTGCCTATTCATTTTCACCCCATCCATTGCCTCTACCTCTAATGCTACCATTATTTTGTCAGCATCCTCTTCCTTAGTAAGCACTAATACAAAGTACTCAAGTATTTCAGCTTTGACCCACTCCTCTAAGCATATAACACCCTTTTTGTCCCTAATAGGCCACTCACTTTTTTTTAATTCATTGATGGGACGTTGACTTCACTGGCTGGGGCAGCATTTATTGTCCATCTCCACTTACCCTTAAGGTGGTGGTGAGCTGCCTTCTTGAACCACTACAATCCATGTGGTGTAGGTATACCCACAATGCTGTTAGGAAGGGAGTTCCAGGATTTTCACCCAGCGACAGTGAAGGAACGGCGATATATTTCCAAGTCTGCTGCCCTTGTCCTTCTAGATGGCAGCGGTCATGGGTTTGGAAGGTGCTGTCAAAGGAGCCTTGGTGAATTCCTGCAGTGCATCTTGTAGATGGTACACACTGCTGCTACTGTACATCGGTAGTGGAGGGAATGAATACTTGTGGATGTGGTGCCAATCAAGCAGGCTGCTTTGTCATGGATAGTGTCAAGCTTCTTCAGCGTTATGGGAGTTGCACTCATCCAGACAAGTGGGGAGTATTCCATCACACTCCTGACTTGTGCCTTGTAGATGGTGGACAGGCTTTGGGGAGTCAGGAGGTGAGTAATTCATTGCACAATTCCTACCTCTGACCTGCTCTTGTAGCCACAGTATATGACTAGCCCAGCTCACTTTCTGGTAAACAGTAACCCCCAGGACGTTGATAGTGGGGGATTCAGTGATGGTAAGGCCATTGAACATCAAGAGGCGATGGTTGGATTCTCCCTTGATGGAGAGAGTCATTACCTGACACTTATGCAGCGCAAATGTTACCTGCCACTTGTCAGCCCAAACCTGGATATTGTTCAAGTTTTGTTGCATTTGGACATAGACTGCTTCAGTATCTGAGGAGTCACGAATGGTGCTGAACACTGTGCAATCATCAGCAAACATCCCCACTTCTGACCTTATGATTAAGGAAGGTCATTGATGAAACAGCTGAAGATGGTTGGGCCTAAGACACTACCCTGAGGAACTCCTGCAGTGATGTTCTGGAGCTGAGAGGACTGACCTCCAACAAAAACAACCATTTTCCTTTGTGCTAGGTATGACTCCAGCCAGCCGAGAGTTTTCCCCCTGATTTCCATTGACTCCAGTCTTGCTAGGGTTCCTTGATGCAACACTCGGTCAAATGCTGCCTTGATGTCAAGGACAGTTACTCTCACCTCAACTCGGAAGTTCAGCTCTTTTGTCCATGTTTGAACTAAGGCTGTACAAGGTCAGGAGCTGAGTGGCCCTGGTGGAATCCAGTCTGAGCGTCAGTGGACTGGTTATTGCTAAGCAAGTGCTGCTGATAGCACTGTTGATGACTCTTCCCATTACTTTACTGATGATGAGTGGACTGATGGGCCGGTAGTTGGCCGGGTTGGATTTGTCATGCTTTTTTTGTACAGGGCATAACTGAGCAATTTTCCACATGGCCAAGTAGATGCCAGTGTTGTAGCTATACAGAAACAGCTGGTTAGGGATGCAGCAAGTTCCAGAGCTCAAGTCTTTAGTCCTATTGCCGGAATATTGTCAGGGCCCATAGCCTTTGCACTATCCAGTGCCTTCAGCCGTTTCTTGATGTCACGTGGAATTGAATTGGCTTAAGACTGCCATCTGTGATCCTGGGGACCTCCAAAGGAGGCCAAGATGGATCATCTACTTGACATTTCTGGTTGAAGATTGTAGCAAATGCTTCAGCCTTTGCCATGAAGCTATTAATGTATATATTATTGGATTTTTATTATTTTTAAAATAAGAGGTTTAATTAAAGCCAGCTAGGATGGGTGCTTTGATGTATACTCATTTTGAGGTGTAAACAGAGAAATAGAGGTACATTTGCATTTTGTTGAGTGTTGAGTATTCAAGAAGTGGAGTGAAATATGGCACCTAGTTAGGAGACCCCAAGCTATGTTTATATTACTAATAAATATGGTACTATGAAAGGGATTTTATGGTTAGAAGAAGTGGAGTTCAAAGGGGCTGGTGATACAATGAGAATTTACATTCAATGAGGTGTGCTGGATATAACAGACAGCAGTTTTGTGTGTGCAGAGCAGAGGCGGCATTCAACATCAAAGCCTGTAAGCCTACAACTGTCTGCACAGGAAACAAGTGAAAGGAACCTCATTTTGAATTCATAAGGTGAAAATGCTTTGCCTGGTTGGTGTCTGCTTAAAGTCTATGGGTTGCTGTTGCCTTAACAGAGATTAGTTTGGGAATTTGTTTAAAAGTTATGATAGCAGTAATTTGTAGCCATGTGAATATGTTTAACTTGTGTAAATTAATAAATGTCTCGTAGTTTGATATAGAAAAACCTCGAGAGCTGTGGCCTGATTCCTGAATTTAGAGCTGCATCTCAAACATGCCACTTAAAAATATATGTTGTGACTGTTGTTTAAAATTTCCCTCTGGGATTTTAAATAACAGCCTTTCCCAACTGCTCTGTCATAACAGTCTTACAATATGCATTGATGTGCTGAGCTCCTCCATCATTGAGGATTGGGATATTTGTGGAGCCTCCTCCTCCAGCGAGTTGTTCAATTGTCCACCACCATTCATGAGTGGATGTGGCAGGACTGCAGAGCTTAGATCTGATCTGCTGGTTGTGGGATCACTTAGCCCTGTCTACCAATTCATGCTTTTGGCATGCAAGTAGTCCTGTGTTATAGCTTCACCAGGTTGACATTTCATTTTTAGGTATGCCTGATGTTGCTCCTGGCATGCCCTCCTGCATTCTTCATTGAACCTCTTACTACCAACTCACTATTTACATGGTGGTAGAAGGTTTTTGGATTCCCTTTTGTGTTAACTGCCATTCTATTCTCATATTTTCTCTTTGTCAGCTTTACTTTCCTCTTCACTTCCCTTCCCTTCTCAACATTGTATTTGGCCTGGTTCTTGCTTGAACAGTTCACCTGACATGCATCATTCACCCTCTTTTTTTGTTTCATCATATTCTCTAACTTCCTCCCCATCCAAGGAGCCCAGGCTTTGGTTCCCCTGCTTTTTCCTCTTGTTGGAATGTACCTAGCTTGTACTGAAACATCTCTTCCTCAAAGATCACCCATTATTCAGTTAGATTTTCCTGTCAGTCTATGATTCTGTTTTACCCTGGCTAGATCCCCCTTTATCCTATTGAAGTAAGCCCTCTTCTAATTTAGAAGTTCTACTTTAGATTGTTACTTTCTCTTCTCCACTACTAATCTGAACCTTTTAACATGATCACTCTTACTCAAGTGTTCCCGGACAGATACTCGGCCCACCTCATTCCCTAGCACCAGATCCAGCAATGCCTCTTGCCTAGCTGATGCGAAAACAGAACGGTCAAGGAAGTTCTCCTGAACACATTTCAGAAACACCTCACCCTCCTTTCCCTTCAATCTAACCCTATGCCAACTGATACTTGGGTTTTTATCACCACTCTATAGCTCTTGCAAATCTCTGATTTCCCAGCAGATTTACTCTTCTATCAATATCTCACTAATTGGACACCTATATAGAATACCCCTAGTAGTGTGATCATACCCTTTTTGCTTCTCAACTTTAACCAAATGGATTCTATCCTTACCCCCTCAAGGACATCCTCTCTTTCCAACTTTTAGCTCATTTCGATCCCTTCCCCCCACCCCACCCCCACTAGAGCCATCTGCCACTTGTTTGTCCTGCTTTCTATCCTTAATGTCACCATGTCACCATTATCACATTCCTTAGATAATATCACCATCATCAACACCCCTTTGTCCTTTTGTGTATGACATCTTTGGCAATCTCTTCTTTGCCTCCACCTCACACTGGCCCTCTATCCTGCTCTACCTGTCCCACCCCACCCCCCCAACCAGCTCATATTTCATCACATTTCTATATTTCTTTAGTTCTAAGGAAGAATCACTCGGACTCGAAACGTTAACTGTGTTCCTCTCCACAGATGCTGTCGGACCTGCTGAGTTTTTCCAGCTATTTTTGTTTTTGTTTCAGATTTCCAGCATCCACAATATTTTGCTTTTGTTATACTATCCTGAACACTCTGCTTGTCAGATGGCCACCTCCTGGTTCATACAATTCAGGAAATTCAACCTCCCTGAAATTCTGCAGTGACTCCAGCAGCCCGCAAGCTCAGAAACCCTAGCTCAAGCAGCTGGAAACACCTTTTTTCACAAGTGGTCCCCCAAGACACATGAAACACAAAAAAAAGACCACGGAACATTATTCCTGTGTCAGCCCTTTGGTGGATCTATCCAATTAATCTCACTCCCCTGCTTTTTCCCCATAGCCCTTTCCCCCCGCACAGCCTACACCATTCACCTGCGGGAAGAACAGTCGGAGAGGTGGAGCTGTCAGCTGCTCAGAACCGGCATTGATTTTGAAAGGAGAGTGAAAAAAATACACAGGGAAGGAGCAATCTGATTGGTTGAAGAAGCAGCTAGCTGTAATCTGATTGGTTGAAGCAGCTAGCTATTTGGTGAGCGTCTGGTGAGTATCTGGTAAGTGTTTAAGGTTTATCCTCTTCCTAAGGTTTAGAATAAAGTAGGAACTGTACTTATTGGTAATGTTTATTAAGTAGGATTTAAAAGTTTAAGTGATTTAAAAATTTAAGGTTAAGGCATGGCAGGCCAGCTCAGCCAAGCGGAATGCCTGTCCTGTGGCATGTGGGGATTAGTTGACAGCATGAGATATGAAGTTAGAATTAAAGTTAAAAATGCACAGGCTACCCTGCTCTTTGTGGAATTTTCACCAGAGCTTTATGAAGAATAAGTTCCTCATTGGCTATCATAAATATTCCCCACAAATACAAAAAAC
The DNA here is from genome assembly GCF_017639515.1 of Carcharodon carcharias. Lineage (NCBI taxonomy): Eukaryota > Metazoa > Chordata > Chondrichthyes > Lamniformes > Lamnidae > Carcharodon > Carcharodon carcharias. The sequence continues at coordinate 98,096,032 of NC_054480.1, forward strand.
TAAATCACTGCAAACTCAATATGATGTCTCAGTTCTTTTTTTGGAAAATGGGTGGGGAAAGGGAAAGAAAAATAGATTATCTGCTTTACAGGGTTCTCTCATTCTTCGTATAAGATTCCTAACCCACACATCAAGAGAGCATAATCTAGTTTCATAGGCACTGGGAAAAAAATCACATGGAGTACTGAAGAGTAATAACTTTACCTTATTTGATTGAATCAGAGAAACTTCCAATACCATCCTAATATGGAAACAAGAATGTCGGCACTATTGTTTGCAGATTCATTGTACCCACAGCCCTGAGCAGGCTGTCTGGGTAATCAGTGGAAATTTGAGTGTCTCCAGTTTTGTAAAGGACACTGAAGCCATGTATAGAGCAAAAATTCTATACAATTGCAAATATCTGTACTGAGTGTAACATTCCAATTGGCCTTTTGCTTTACCATACACTTTATGGAGTAGGCTTATTTTTGCATTCTTGCCTCGAGAAGGACAGCACTGAATGATGGTTTTGGAGGTTTATAGCCTAGTTCAAGCATTTTAGGCTCGTGAGACAGCTGAAGAAATGCAAAAACCTAGACAGGCAGATTAAACCAACAGAATGCTTGATACGATATCTTAATGGCTAATCAACCTTGGCCATGGAGAGGCTGATAACTCCATCCCAAAATTTTGAAGGCCGACAGCCAACCAAAGTTCAAAGAATCTTTACTAAGGGATAAACAAACTGCCATAGTGGCAGAATTCCTAAAGATTTATATGACACAGGACTACAAGTAGGAATAGGAGATCATGTGCAGCATCATCCATCTGCGAAAGTCACATTTTCAGAAACATACTTTACCTAGAAACTTAGACTATACACCCAGTGTAAGGAGAAAGTAGCATTGACAAAAATAATTAAAGTGAAGCATCATTTGCACATAGGCGTTATGAACATAAGCAAAATATATTTCAGAAAATAAACCAATATTACCTGCTATTGGACGTAAAGTGAGTCTTTTCATGGTTGCGAAGTCCTGTCAATGCTTTAAAAATTCGTGCACAGTGCCTACAACGATATTCTTCCAATGCAGCACTATGCTTCGTTGCACTCTCTGAATATGTTTCTTTCACAGTAGTAACATGCGCTCTGCCCTCACTTGCTGGAATCTTAACAAAATGTCCAAAAATTATAACACATTCATTTTTGAGCCAACAGCCAAAAGGGGTGTTTTATATTACATTTTTAAAATATTTAAAATTTGAAGTTTAATGTTTCCAATGCTGACACAGATTTCTCAGGTAAGAGTGACTGCATTTGGCATCAAGGCATCATTTGACTGAGCGTGGCATCAAAGAGCCCTAGCAAAACTGAAGTCAATGGGAATCGCAGATAGGTATTGGCTGGACTCCTACCTAGCACAAAGGAAAATGATTGTGGTTGCTGGGGGTCAACCATCTCAGTCCCAGCACATCGCTGCAGGAGGTCCTCGGGATAGTGTCCTATGCCCAACCATCTTCAGCTGCTTCTTCAATGACCTTGACAACATGCAGACTTGGACTGATAAGTGGCAAGTAACACTGGCACCACACAAGTGCCAGGCAATGACCATCTAAAACAAGAGAGAATCTAACCACCTCCCCATGACATTCAACAGCATTGCCATAGCTGAATCCCCCACTATCAACATCCTGGGGGGGGTGGGGGTGTTTACCATTGACCAGAAACAAACATAACTCGGCCTGTGGCTACAAGAGCAGGTCAAAGGCTGGCAATTCTGCAGTGGGTAACTCAACTCCTGACTCCTAAAAGCCTGCCCACCATTTACAAAGCACAAGTTAGCAGTGTGATCGAATACTCTCCACTTATATGGATGAGTGTAGCTCCAATATCCCTCAAGTAGCGCAACACCATCCAGTTCAAAGCAGCCTGCTTGATTGGCATCCCATCCACCACCACCCATGCACAGTAGTAACAGTCTGCACCGTATAGAAGATGCAATGCAGCCTCCTTCTGCAGCACCTTCCAAACTCATGACCTCTATACCTAGAAGGTCAAGAGCAGCAGATTACATGGGAACTGCAGATCTATGGAAACATCACCACCTGCAAGTTCCCTTCCAAGCCACACACCATTCTGACTTGGAAATATGTCATCGTTCCTCACTGTCGCTGGGTCAAAACTCAAACCCCGACCTAACAGCACTGTATACGTACCTACAACACATGGACTTCAGGAGTTCAATAAACCAACTCACCATCACTTTTTCGAGGGCAATTAGGAATGGATAACAAAAGCAGGTCTCGTCATCAATGGCCATATCCCATGAGAGAATCAAAATAAGTACTCATCATCATGCGTGCTCTGCCCAAAGAGAGGTCCTCAGCACACAGTATTCTCCACGTCTCTGTCCTGGGCCAGTCTTTTCATTTACCAATAACTTCCTTAATTTTTCAAGCCATCTAGCATTGATTTTCTCTTCCATCTTCCACTTTTTCCTTGAAATCTTCCCTCCATAATGTCTTTAACTGGTCCATTTCCTCTTACCATGTGCCCTGCCCAGTCTCCCCTGCCTTTTCCTAATTAGTGCAACAAATTTCTTACATACGAACATATGAATTAGGAGCAGGAGTAGGCCACTCAGCTCCTCAAACCTGCTCTGCCATTTAATAAGATCACGGCTGATCTGACTGGAACATCAACTCCACATTCCCACCTACTCCCTATGACCCTTCACCCCCTTACTTATCAAGAATCTATCTACTGTTCCGTAAAAATATTCAAAGTCTCTGCTTCCACTGTTTTTTGAGGAAGAGAGTTCCAAAGACTCATGACCCTCTGAGGAAAACGTTTTCCTCATCTCTGTCTTAAATGGGCAACCCTTTATTTTAAAACAGTGGCACCTAGTTCTAGATTCTCCCACAAGAGGAAACATCCTCTCCATATCCACTTCATCAAGATCGCTCAGGATCTGAAATGTTTCAATCGAGTTGCCTCTTACTCTTCTAAACTCCAGCAGATACAAGCCTAGTCTGTCCAACCTTTCCTGATAAGACAACCCACCCATTCCAGGTATTAGTCTAGTAAACCTTCTCTGAAATGCTTCCAATGCATTTACATCCTTCCTTAAACAAGGAGACCAATACTGTACACAGTATTCCAGATGTAGTTTCAGCAATGTTCTATATAACTGAAGCATAACCTCCCTACTTTTGTATTCAATTCCCCTCGCAATAAATGATAACAGTCTATTAGCTTTCCTAATTACTTGCTGTACCTGCATACTAGCCTTTTGTGATTCATGCACCAGGACACCCAAATCTCTTTGCATCTAGGAGCTCTGCAATCTCTCACCATTTAGATAATATTTTAGTTTTCCTGCCAAAATGGACAACTTCACATTTTCCCACATTATACTCCATTTGCCAGATCTTTGCCCACTCACTTAACCTACCTATACCCTTTTGTAGCCTCATGTCACCTTCACATCCTACTTTCCTACCTTTTTATTCATTCACTCTCCTCAGCACTTCTTCACTTGTTATTTTTTATGTCCAGCTGATCCTTTCTATTCTCCTCCAAACCAAATTTCAAAGCTATTTAGCAGGTTGGTCTCCTCTTTCCAAGTCTCACATCCAAACAAAACAACACTCCAAATCAAGTTCTTTACAAGTCGTTTCTTCAGTTGTTTATTTAGCTTTTCAGTTACCTGTCTCTTCTTACTAAATATAGCCTTTCCCATTGCTACCCTTGTTCTTATTTCTTTGTTGCACCTTATGCTTCCTAAATACTGGAATTCTTGCATCAGCTCTAATCTTTTTCCTTCTATGAATATATGGATATTTCTTGTTGATTTTGAGATTATGCATTACTTTGGTTTTGTTGATACTCACTTACATTCCAAAGCTCATGCCTGCTGTTCCTAGTTTCTCTATTAGTTCTTGTGATCCTTCAAGGCATCGGTCATTGGGAAATTGCTAGAATACATTAATATAAGGAGGTTATAGCAGGACACTTAGAAAATCATAATGGGATCAGACAGAGTCAACATGGTTTTATGAAAGGGAAATTCTAAAAGTCATTTGATAAGGTGCTACATCAAAGGTGACTACACAAAATAAGAGTTCACGGTGTAACGGGAGGGGGGCATATTAGCATGGATACAAGATTGGTTAGCTAACAGGAAGCAGAGAGTAAGGATAAATGAGACTTTTTGGGGATTAGCAAGCTATAACTACTAGAGTGCTGCAGGGATCAGTGCTGGGGTCTCAACTATTTGCACTGTATATCAATGGCTTGGAAGAAGGGACTGAATGCATGGTAGCTAAATTTGCCCAATGACACCAAGGTAGATAGGACGGTCGGTTGTCAAGGGGGGGTAAAGCGTCTACAAAGGAATAGAAACAGATTAAGTGAGTGGGCAAAAAATTGGCAGATGGAATATAATGTGGGAAAGTGTGAACTTGTCCACTTTGGCTGGAAGAATAGAAAAGCAATATATTATTTTAATGGAGCAAGATTGCAGAACTCAGTGGTAGAGAGGGATCCAGATATCTGTGAATCACAAGAAGTTAGTATGTAGGTACAGGAATTGATTAGGAAGGCAAATGAAATGTTGTTGTTTATTGCAAAAGAAATGTAATATAAAAGTAAGGAAGTTTTACTGCAGCTGTACAGAACCCTGGTGAGACATTTGGAGTACTGTGTACAGTTGTGGTCTCCTTATTTGAAAAGGGCTACAACTGCATTAGTAGTTCAGACAAGGTTCACTTGACTCATCCTTGGGATGAAGGGCTTATCTTATAAAGAATTGTTAAATAGGTTGTGCCTATACCCATTGGAGTTTAGAAGAATGAGAGCTGATCTTATTGAAACATATAAGATCTTGAGGGGACTTGATAGGATGGATAGCAGGCAGATATTTCCTCCTGTGGTAGAGATTAGAACGAGGGGGACACTGTTTCAAAATAAGAGGTCTCCCCTTTAAGACAGAGATGAGGTTTTTTCCCCCTCCAAAGGTCATTAGTCCATGGTTTCCCAGAAACAGTGGAGGCTGGGTCATTGAATTTTCCAATCCCCAATGGATACAGGTGTGGTGCCAGAGGATTCGAAGACCGCTAATGTTGTACCTTTGTTTAAAAGGGGAGAGGTGGACTGAATAATTACAGGCCAGTCAGTCTAACATCAGTAGTGGGAAAATTATTGGAATTAATTCTGAGCGACAGGATAAACTGTCACTTAGAAATGCACAGATTAATCAAGGATAGTCAGCACGGATTTGTTAAAGGAAGATAGTATCTGGCTAACAGCTGAAGTTTGTGAGGAAGCCACAAGGAGGATTAACGAGAGTAGTGCAGATGATGTGATCTACATAGATTTAATCGAGGCTTTTGATAAGGTCCTACATGACAGATTGGGTAAAAAATAAAAGCCCATTGGATCCAGGGGTATGTAGCAAGATGGATTCAAAATTAGCTCACTGGCAGGAAACAAAGAGTAATTATTGACAGGTATTTTAGCAACTGGAAAGCTGTTTCAAGTGGGGTTGTGCAGAGCTCAATGCTAGGTCCCCCAGCTTTTTGTGGTATATTTTAATGATTTGATTGTAAATGTAGGGGGCAAGATCAAGAAGTTGCAAAGAACACAAAAATTGGCCACATGGTTAATAGTAGCAGGATAGCCGTAGACTACAGGAAGATATGAATGGATTGGTCAGGTGGGCAGAAGAGTGGCAAATGGAATTCAATCTGGAGAAGTTGGAGGTGATGCATTTGGGGAGGGCAAACAAGGCAAAGGAATGCATAATTAATGGGAGAATACGGAGAGGTGTAAAGGAGTGAGGGACCTTGGAGAGAACGTCCACAAATCCCTGAAGGTAGCAGGGCAGGTCGATAAGGTGGTTAAGACAACATATGGAGTCCTTTCCTTTATTAGCTGAGATGCAGAATATAAGAGCAGGGTGGTTATGCTGGAACTGCAAAAATCATTAGATAGGCCATAACTTGAACACTGTATGCAGTTCTGGTCACCTCATTCCAGAAAGGATGTCATTGCACTAGAGACAGTACGGAGGAGATTTATGAAGTTGCCAGGACTGGAAAAATGCAGCTATGAGGAAAGATTGGATAGAATGGGGTTGTTCTACTTGGAACAGAGGAGGCTGAGGGGAGGTTGATTGAGATGTACAAAATTGTGAGTGGCCTCAATAGAGTGGATGGGAAGAGCCTATTTAGCTTAGCAGAGAGGTCAGCGGCTAGGGGGCATGGATTTAAAGTGATTGGTAGTAAGATTAGAGGGGAGATGAGGAAAGATATTTTCACCCAGAGGGTGGTAGGGGTCTGGAATTCACTGTCTGAAAGGGTAGAAACGGCAGAAAGCCTCAACTCATTTAAAAGGTGTCTGGATATGCACCTCAAGGTGGAGAGTGCAAGAGGATCACCCTGGGACAGGCAGTTAACAGCACCTAAAGGAGAATGTGAGAGGAGGACACCAAGCCAGGCAGTCAGCAGCACCTAGGGGAAAGCAGAAGAGCTATAAAAACAGCATGAGAAGCAATGAGAGTTTGAGAGCAAAGGTGACTGAAGGAGTTCGGTGAAGAGGGTGGAGGTCCTTTTCTACCTTTCCTCAGAAAGAAGAGCGGCGGCCTCGGCAAGTAGGACCTGATGAGTTAATTAGAAAAAGTGTAATATTTTTAAACAAGCTGCTGTACTTGGATTTAACTTAGAAGCGCCAGCAATAAGGGGGATTTAGGGCCAATATAATAAAGTAATATAAATAATCCAAACTAGAATAAAGTTAACGTAAGGAAAGTAGAGTTAAGACATGGCAGGGCAACTCAGTCAAGTGGAATACGCGTCCTGTATTTTGTGCAAAGTCATGGACGCTACTGGTGTCCTAGACGACCACATGTGCAGGAAGTGCTGCAAGCTGCAGAAACTTGAGCTCCTGGTTTCAGAGCTTGAGCGGCAGCTGGACTCACTGTGGGATATCCGCGACGCTGACAGCTACATGGATAGCACGTTAAGAGAGGTGGTCACACCACAACTTAAGGACCTGGAGACAGAGAGGGAATGGGTGACCACCAGGCAGTCCAAGAGAAGTAGGCAGGTAGTGCAGGAATCCCCTGGGGTCTCGCTCACAAATTGGTTTTCCATTTTGGAAGCTGGTGAGGGCGCTGGTTCTTCAAGAGTGCAGTCAGAGCCAAATTTGTGGCACCACGAGCAACTCGGCTGTACAGGCGGGGAGGAAGAAGAAAGAGCGAGCAATAGTGTTAGGGGATTCATTGGTTAGGGGAGCAGACAGGCATTTCTGTGGCCGTCAGCATGACTCCACGATGGTATGTTACCTCCATGGTGCCAGGGTCAAGGATGTCACAGAGCGGCTGAAGGACATTCTTCTTGGGGAGTGTGAACAGCCAGAGGTCATGGTCCACGTTGGTACCAATGACTTAAGTAGGAAGGGGGATGTGGTCCTGCAATCAGAATTTAGGGAGCTAGATAGAAAATTAGCTAGCAGGGCCTCTAATGTAGTAATCTCCAGATTAATCCCAGTACCACGTGCCAGTGAGTACAAAAATAGGAGGATAAGGCATATGAATGCATGATTGGAAAGATGGCACAGGAGGGAGGGCTTTTAGATTCTTGGGACAAGCTCTGGGGGAGATGGCATCTGTACAAGCAGGACAGGTTGCACCTGAACAGAGCTGAGACTGATTTCCTTGCAGGGTGTTTTGCTAGTGCTGTTGGAAGGGCTTTAAACTAATTCAGCAGGGGTGTGGAAACCAAGAGAAAATATTAGAGAGGAATACCTGGGTGCACAAAATACTGGGACAGACAGCACTATATAGAGAATAGTAAGTTAATAGGTGAAGTTGGGGTAAAGGAGAAAGTAACAAAATCTAAATCAGGGTTAATACACATGTACGTGAATGCACATAGTAAATAAGATTGGGGAGTTACAGGTGCAGATTGCCATGTGGGAATATGATGTTGCGGCGATAACAGGGATCTGGCTCAAGGAAGGGCGGAACTGGGTGTTAAATTTTCCTGGGTGCAAGGTGTTCAGAAAAGATAGGAAAGAAAGGAAAGGAGGATGGGTGACAGTATTGGTTAGGGAGAACACTGTAGTACTGGAGAAAGAGGATGTCCCAGAAGGTTCAATAACAGAATCAATTTGGCTAGAGCTAAGGGACAAAAAGGGTGCAATTACAATTGCTCGATGTAGTCTACAGACCACTAACTAGTGTGAAGGACGTAGAAGAACAAATCTTAAGGGAAATTACAGACAGACGCAATCATTACAGAGTAGTTATAATGGGTGACTTTAATTATCCGAATATAAACTGGGACATTGGTAGTGTAAATGGTGGGGAGAGGCAAAAAAGTTCCTAGATTGTGTTCAGGAGAACTTTCTACAGCAGTATGTATCCAATTCAACAAGAAAAGATGCACTGCTGGATCTAGTTCTTGGAAATGAGGTGGGCCAAGTAGATCAAGTGTCAGTGGGGGAACATTTAGGCCAGAGTTATCATTGAACTGTACGTTTTGGGATGATGATAGAAAATGATGATAGGCAATCCAGAGTAAGAATAATTAACTGGACGAGAGTCGGCTTTGATGGAGCAAGAACAAAGCTGGGCCAGGTAGACTGGAACAAAAAATTGGTGGGAAAAACTGGAGCTGAACAATGGACTACTTACAAAAAATAATTGGTTAGGGCACTGTCAAGGTATATTCCATCGAAAGATTTTTTTGAAGAGGTAACAGAAAAGGTTGATGAGGGTAATGTTGTTGACGTGGTGTACATGGATTAGCAAAAGGCATTTGATACAGTGCCACACAACAGACCTGTGATAAAAATTATTGCTCATGGAATAAAAGGGACAGTAGCCACTTGGATACAAAATTGGCTGAAAAACAGGGAGCAGAGAGTAATGGTCAATGGATACTTTTTGGGCTGGAGGAAGGTTTGTAATGGAGTTCCCGAAGGGTTGGTATTGGGACCCTTGCTTTTCCTGTTCTAGATCTTGACGTGCAGGGGACAATTTCAAAGTTTATAGATGATACAAAGCTTGGGAGTGTTGTAAACTGCAGGGACAACAGTGTAGAACTTCAAAAGGACATAGACAAGTTGATGGAGTGGGCGAATAGGTGGTAGATGAAGTTCAATGTGCAGAAGTGTGAGGTAATGCATTTTGGTAGGGAGAACATGGACAGACAATATAAAATAAGGGGTGAATTTTGAAGGGAGTGTGGGAGCAGAAAGACCTGGGTGTATATGAGCATGGATCATTGAAGGTGGCAGGACAGGTGGAGAGAGCAGTTAATAAAGCATATAGCATCCTAGGCTTTATTAATAGGGGCATAGAGTACAAGCGCAAGGAGGTTATTCTGAATTTATACAGGACACTTGTTAGACCTCAGCTGGAGTATTGTGTACAGCTCTGGGCGCCACGTTATGGGAAGGATGTGAACACATTGGAGAGGGTGCAGAAGAGGTTTACAAGAATGGTTCCAGGGATGAGAAACTTCAGTCATGAAGATAGACTGGAGAGGTTGGGACTGTCCTCCTTGGAGAGAAGGAGGCTAAGAGGAGATTTGATAGGGATGTTCAAAACTGTGAGGGGGCTGGACAGAGTAGATAGGGAGAAGCTGTTACCGCAAATAAAAGGATCAAGAACGACAGGACACAGATTTCAAGCGATTTGCAAAAGAAGCAAATGTGACGTGAGAAAAAACTTTTTCACAATACAAGTGGTTTGGGTCTGGAATGCACTGCCTGGAAGCGTGGTGGAGGCAGGTTCAATCAAGGCATTCAAGAGGGCATTAGATGATTATTTGAATAGAACAATGTGCGGGAGTACAGGGAAAAGACAGGGCAATGGCACTAGGTCATAATAATCAGAGAACCAGTGTAGACATGATGGGCCAAATGACTTCTTTCCGTGCTACTAAAATTCTGTGATTTCGTGAAGTGCCGTAACCTGTAGGGTTATGGACCAAATGCTGGAAAGTGGGATATGGCTAGGTGGTTCATTTTTTGGCCAGCACAAACATGATGGGCCAAGTGGCCTCCTTCTATGCTGTAAACATTTTATCATTTCTATGAATTTATTCAAGGCCCAATTAGATAGATATTTAATAGACAATGGAGTCAAGGGTTATGGGGGGTAGACAGGAAGGTGGCATTGTGACCGCAATCAGATCAGCCATGATCTTACCAAATGGCAGAGCAGAATTGAAGGATTGAATGGACTACTCCTCCTCCTAAGTCCTATGTTCCCTACGTTCCTCTGTGCTTGCTACAAGTGCTTTGTCATCTGCAAATCTCTGTTGTTATCAATCGCTCCCCCAATTTTGATGCCAAATTCTGTGCCTTCAAACACTTCTTTAATCATTTCAATGTATATATAGAAACAAAGGAGCCGTGATAAAGAACACTCTTGTTGAATTCCTCTTCCAATTACACATAGTACTGATTCCCTATTGACTCTTACTATTGCTGTTTGTCCCATGTACAGATCTTGAGTCATCTATTTCTTCAGTCTATTCTAACGTCATTCAGCACTGTCAAGAGCTTATTCCAGTCAGCCCACAGCGACAGGGCCATAAAATTCCGCCCCACAATGCAAATCCATAATCCATCTCAGCTTCATGCAGAAACATGAACTGTGACCTTTTGAAATCAAAACAATCGTAGATAAAAGCAGTGCATTTCAAAAGAGCACTATTCTAACAGCACCTCTACACATAGCTTATTCCAACCTTGCTCTCAACAACCATAGTAAATAACCCATTCTGCAAACATTATACAAATATATGTGTATGCATACATACATACATAATTAATTTGTCTCATCTGATTCACTGTTCCTCATTTTATTATATCCTCATTCTTTCACCAGTATTCCTAGAAACATTCATAACTTTGGTCTTGCCTTTATTTTCATTCCATATTATTCTACAAAAATATTAACACAAATGGCAAAGAGCATCCATGCTACTCATGCTCCAAACACATTATTCTAACTAGCAGCTACCTTGCAGTTTACCCCATATTCAAAGCCTTTCTTAGGTGTTTCTGTCTCTCTCTCCAATTTAAATAAATCCTTAATAGCTCCATAACTGTGATCCAGTTCACTCTATCGAAAGCTTTCTCAAAATCTACAAACAAAGTGCTCCTTATTCCTCACGTCCAGAACTCATTATCTCAATCACCTCTTTTGTTCAAACACCCATGAAGCCTAAATTGATCTCTGCCAATATATTGTTCTGTTTTTGCTCTCCACTCTCGAGTAATCTGAGCATAATTTTTGAGGCACATGTAGTCAAGATGGTACCTAATATCACACCTGCTACCATTTAGCTTTTTTTCCTAAACTATTAGGATGATTTTAATGAAATAATCTACCCATGCCCCTTTCAGGTACATGGATTTACATAAATCAAGTGAGTTTGATCAATGGTTCCTCTCCCATGATTTTAATTAAGCTGCTGGAATCTCGTTGATACCACTGGCCTTTCCATTCTTACGACACTCACTCAAAGGGCTTCAGGGCCTGTACAATCGACTGCCATCTCCTCTTCCTTTCCTATTTCAGCATTAGTTGACTTTTTCTCTTTGACATACAGTACTTCAACATATTCTTGCTATCTTTTTTATTTCAACTGGGTCAGTCAATAGTTACCCACATTTATTCTGATTGCTTTAACTCTCATTCCATGTTTAAGTCATTCACTCTGAGCAAACTGATGCAACAGGTCAGATATAGCTTTCCTATCTAACTTTTCCAACTTCTCCAGCCAAATCAGTCTCAATCCTGAGTTTCTCTGACAATCTCTTGTATGTTTGTGTTCATTTCTTTCCCATTCCCTTCCTCCATCCATTTAAAATAGTTTTTTATTCATAACCCATGCTTTGTTCATCAGACCCAATTTGATCAGCACTTTTCTTTCAAGCTACACTAATTTATTTTCGTTGTTATTCACTTTGTCTCTTTCCTCAATCTAACCCAATTCACCATTCAGTTCTCCTAATTTCTATTTTCCCCCACATGTATCATATTTGACTTTATTCAAACTTGAAAACATTTCCAATGCAACCAAGTTGTGGTATGAATCAGTATTACCTTCATGTGAAGTACAAGCTAAATTAAAATTAATCTATAGTTTCTTCAACAGCCAGCTTTGTGGATTATGTAAACACCAGAATGGCCCAATACAGACTGTGCAATCTACTAATACAAACTTCTTCCATTAATCTTATTTCTTTTTATTAGCAAGCTATTTATGTTAACTTTAATCTTCTTTAAAGGTAATGGCAGGAAAGTAGGGCCAAGGCTCATTTTTCTCCTGAAAGGTTTGATCAACAATTTTCTAGGTTGTTTATTTCATTTTGATAAACCTTGAGTAAGTGCCCCATTTTAAGGTTCCATAGACCACTACTAGTTCGTATGCCAAATGACTGTGACAGAGTTTGCCCTTGCCAAGTGGGAAGAAACCATGATCCAATTATTAAGGACAAATAACTTTCTCTTGTTAAAACAAAGATCCTCATGTAGCCAATTTTCTTACTCAATTGTGACTGCAAAGTTCCAGCAAAGGTTCTCTTCAAGCTGGTTTCATCTGCAGGAGGCTAAACTCACTGAACTCTGGCTCTTTTGAGCACTAGTCAATCTCAAGTGGAATTGTCAAAGGAAACAGTTAGTCCCTCACCCATCAGGCATCTTCATATTGTTAATTCTGTGTCTTTCCTTCTCCCTCTCCTTAACTCTATACTTCTCTCTCTGATCTGTTCATTTTTCTTCTTCCATTTGAGGCTAGAGATAGTCAACGGTTTGGCAGAAATAGGAGCCAAGGTCTGCGGGCTGCATTGGGGCTGGAGACTATGGAGAAAACGTAGCTCTCAATGGCTCCTCTGCTCCAATCATTCATGCTTTGCCTGCTTTGTCATTCACAGTATGCCCCCAAACCGATCCCAAAGTCTGCCAGTGTGGCTTCTTTTCCCACTGCAGCAGTCCACTCTACCTACTCCCCTTCCTACTAAGCTGCCATCATTAGTTATTTCTTCCTCATGGATGGTCGATGAAAGCCTCGTATGCTTCACTTACCCCTTTGTTCCACTGTCACCACTACACCTTTATCCCTCCATCCAGATAGACTTACATGCCGCGATTTATGGTAACTGGAGGAGGAGGAAGCTCTATAAACTTCCTCATCCTCAATGATGGGGGAGCCAGCAGTGCAAGAGACAAGACTGAAATGGTTGTAACCGGCCGGGCCACTCGGCCCCAGACCTCATTGTAGCCTTGGTCCAAACATTTACAAAAGAGCTTAATTCCAGGGAGAAGGCGAGAGCAACTACCCTTGACATCAACGCAGAATTTCTCCAAGTAAGCATCTAGGAGACTTAGTAAAATTGAAGTCAATGGGGATTGGAGAAAACACTAGTCACTGTGTGGAGTTTTACCTAGCACAAAGGAAGATTGTTGTGGATGTTGAAGGCCAACCACCTCAGCGCCAGGACATTGCTGCAGGAGTTCCTCTGTGGAGTATCCTCCATCCAATTATCTTCAGCTGCTTCATCAATGACTTTCCCTCTATCATGAGGGAAGTGAAGTCGTTAACTGATGATTTCACGGTGTTCAGGACCATTTGTGACTCCTCAAATAATGAAGCAGTTCTTGCCTGCATATAGCAACATTCAGACTTGAGCTGATAAGCAGCAAGTAAAGTTTACACCACAAGTGCCAGGCAATGAGAATCTCCAACAAGATAGAATATAACATTCTGCCCATGACAGTCAATAGCATTACCATTGCTGAATCCCCCACCAATAACATTCTGGGGGTTACCACTGACCAGAAGCTGAACTGGACCATCCATATAAATCCTGTGGCTACAAGGTCAATTCAGAGGCTGTGAATTCTTCAGCAAGTAACTCATCTCCTGACTCAAAAACCTGTCCACTACCTACAAGGCACAAGTCAGGAATGTGATGAAAAACTCGCCACTCGCCTGGACGAATGCAGCTCCAACAAAATTTATCACCCAACACAAAGCAGCCCGCTTGATTGGCAACCCATCCATCACACCATTATCAGTCACTCCTTCCATCACAGTGGTAGCAGTGTCTATTATTTACAAGATGCACTGCAGCAACTCACTAAGGCTCCTTCAACAGCACTTTCCAAACCCATCTGCCATGTAAAGGAGAACAAGGGCAACAGGTGTATGCGAAGAACACCACCTGTAAGTTCCCCTCCAAGTCATTCTGACTTGTAAATATATCACCACTCCTATACTGTCGCTGGGTTAAAATCCTGGAAGTTCCTCTGAACAGCACAGCAGAAGCTCCTACACCATACACCATACAGACTGCAGCTGTTTAGGTGGTTCACCGATGCCTCAAGGGTGATTAGTGATAGGCAATAAAAGCTGACCTTACCAGAGATCGCCATATATCGAAAATGAAAAAAAAGTTCAGAAAACAGTTTGAAAGATTTAAGGAAGTCAGTGGCCAGACTCTGTAATCTCATGCTTGTATTCTGTAAAACAGCAATTATTCAGTACCACGCAGCTTAACATCTTTAACACAGAAAATATCTTTCAGAACACCACCTACAGAAGAAGCATGCGCAGTTCCAATGAAATGCATGACCCGTATGCTATATCTAATCTATAAGAAATGGCACAACATTTTGGTGCTGTGAATGTTAAAAAAAAAATCAGTGAGATGAATGAGGTCTTCTTGCTTCTTTCTGAAAGGCATAGGAAGTTACACACACACACACACACACACACACACACACACACACACACACACACACACACACACACACACACACACACACACACACACACACACACACACACACACACACACACACACACACACACACACACACACACACACACACACACACACACACACACACACACACACACACACACACACACACACACACAGTACCCATGTTGGAAGCAGGCTGATAGAGGAGTTCAATAGTTTATACATTTAAAAGTACTAAATACTAAATTCCCAAAAATGTCATTAAAGATGATAAATTTCAGAAAATCAAGTAAATAAAATGATAATCTAGACTTCTTGGAGCTTAAACTTTTCAGCAATGCACAATCTGCCCTGTATCTGATTCCAGTGGTGATGAGTGAAAAGAACTGAATTCATGTAAGACAGATCCACCATGACAGAGTGGCTTGAGTTAAGAAATTCTTAATGAGCACGTGCACCTTGAGTTTTGCTGACTGTATATCTTACCGTATATGGAATATAAAAGAATTCAAGTTAATTGGCTTAATTGACGACGGTTTGGGATCACAGTATTTCTGCAGAAAATTCCTATTAAAACAATATAACCTTGAAAATTTACCCAATACAAGTTAAGTTGCACATATATCTTGAATTTATGTCATCCGATGTTGACAAAGTTCTCTTAGATTAACAGAATAAATAAATCTTTCACGTTAAATTGCCCCAATCTTAAGGTTTATCATTCAAACAATATCCAAACTAAATTCATCAAAAATGGACTAAAAACACTGAAACTAGGTTTGACCTAAGCAAGGCACTAAATGGGGACATTAAGTAGAGTTATTTTACTTTAGTTTGTTAAAAGCAAACATAATTTATCTCCAATCTCTATGTCACAGCAAAAGTAAAATTAAGAACCAGTCAACCATACCAGGTCTCCTTGCTGCCAGTCATCTTCAGCACTGAATATACAATCTTGGACTGTCATTTTATTCAAAGGATCACCAAATTCACAGAAAAGGTCACCGCTGTCAACGTTTTGTTTTTCTGGCATTATGATGTTATATTCCAAGCACCGACTGTCACCTGTCAATGGCGGAAATTGTTTGGACGGCAATCTTGTTACGTTTATTGAGTTTATAGCCATGGTGAAAGAATTGCTGAGTTTCCCTTCATAATAGCTTGGGCTATTGTTTTTATTTCTCAAGTGCTCTCTGACTGGCATTGCTGTTACCAAGCCTTGGTCTCCTTTACAGCTGATCAATTCCAGTTCATTGCTGTCATTAAAGGTTAAAGATTCCTTCGTACTAACCACATTCTTTGTACTCATGCCCCACTCCAACATAGCATTTACACAGTCACTTCCATTCTCTCTGAATTTTTTTATTTCATAAAATTGTGGGTCCAGGTTAGTTACATGCAAGTTGACATTATTTTTACACTCAATAGTGCACCTATTTTGGGAATAAAATCTGGGATGTCGCAATTTATAATGGAACAAAAGTTCTTTTTGCGTAATAGCCTTAAATGAACATAGCATGCATATCTGTTTTTCCATACCAGCCTTCAGATCATCGTCACAGGATATTAGTGAGACAAGTTCATTATGGCCCATCTTCATGCCACGAGAGCTATATTGAGGTTCAATATCATGGTATATGAGATAGTGATTAACGAGCCCGTTTGGAGTTAAATGAGTGTACATACACAAGGCACAATTGAAAACAATATCAGAGTCTTCAAGTTGAGCACAAGTAATGCTCTGCCTGATGCAATAATGTCTACAAATAACTCGTCTTGATGAGCAGGTAAAATTACAGACTTGGCATTGAAACACTACCTGTGGCTCACTGCTAGAGGTTGAAGTGGACTCTAGTGGTGCCCTGACTTGTACATTGTTGACAATTTTCCTCTCTGATTCTTTCGGGTCACAATTTTTGACTATTTTTATAGACGTATGAGTATTTTGGTAATGCTCAAATAAAGAAACCCAATCTCCACTGTATTTACAGTATTCACGGAAACACAATTCAGAAGATTCACCAAAGCAAGGCAGAACTGGATCAGTAGATTCAGAGTCAAACAAAAACATGGTATGTATGGGCAAAGGCAAATCCATCTTTGTCTGCATGTTCATCTTATGGCTGTATGTCTGGATCCTGTTGCACGACATATTTTCTTCAGGGTGTTGCCTGTGGTAGTGCGAAAGGACAGACATAATGTTAGCACTTGAAAAAGGACAAATGTCACATCTGTACATCCCAGTACAAACACTTCTTGGTTCCTTTTTTGCACTTGATGTAGTACACAGAATTTTGCTTTTGTCTTCTGCTGCTTCTGCTAAGTTTTCACAGAAAGTATCATCATTTCTGCAAACCTGTGAATAGTTGTTATCATCATCTGTATCAGATAGCACTACCTCAATTTCAGCTATTGCATCAAGGAGACAATCACCACCATCATCATCATCATCATCCCCATCACAAAGGGAAAACTCTTCTGTTCTTTCAATATTCTGCTGTTTTAAGAAGCTATATGCCTCCATCACCCATTTAGCACGCTGCTTCTCTGTTGTTTTACAATATGGAATGCTTCGCCTGGGCTTTGCAGTTCGATCATTCAGCAAAGCAACTGCTGGCTTGCATTTGATTGGTGATGCCATACGACTTTTCAGGTTTTTCACTATGGCTTCCAATGCCAGGCATTTACTAGAAGACGGCACAGCTTTAATATTCAGGTCACTGTAAGTTACCTTCTGATAAGGGGTCATTAAGGTTGACAAACATGAAGGAGCTCCAATGGTCTCCTTAAACATTTCTGAGCTTGCATTAATATCTGAGTCATTAACTAGAAGACAAGGTACTGAAAATTGTAATTGATCATTAATCTGCTGCACCAACGATTCTTCACAATGTGAATCAATGTGTTGCTTGCTTAAGCAATTTTTTGATTCAGTAATATCTAATTTACTAAAGCCAAACAATGGTTTTGAAATAGAGGGCACCAAGTTCACATCTTCACTTCTTACACCAGTATCCGGTTTTACTGTGGGAAAGTCATTTCTTTCTAAGGGCAATATACTGCTGCCCAAAGCCAACTTCTCAAAAGCATATTCCCTTCTACAAAGTTGCAGTGTTCTTAAGCCACTGGAAAAATGAACATTTTTAAGTTTACGAGTTCCAATGGGATTGAGATGTACATTTCTGACATGGCGTAAGACACGACGACGGTATAAAGTGCGAAATGGACAAATAATACAATGAAATAAACATAGTCGTTTTATATAGAATACATTTCGGCTCTTTTTAAGTTTTAATGTTCTTCTAATTTTTTGCCCAGAAGTAGGATGCATTACAGACTCCTGTGGCTTGTTCTCTGAAGGCTTGCAACCACCAATTTTTGGGATATCATCTGTAATATTTTTTGTGACAGGGTTTTCACATTCGGGTCTAATTGGCTCACTTTTCCTCACCACTGTCTCTCCATTCAGAGGATCATAATTATTTGAATCAACTTGAGAATTCAAGTAATTTTCTCCACATCCTGAGCACTGCAGCCCCACTGTGGAGGTTGGGGCTTCTTTGCCAATTTCAAAGTGACTGTGCAGTTCTTTTTTGTGATCTTCAAAGAACTGTTTATTAAATGTGTAGTATTCACACCACATACAGGACATTTTTCCAGGCTCCATTACTAATTTTTCATCCACTTCCAGTTCTGTCTCATCTTTGGTTTGTTTATCAGGATTAATCTGTTTTGATGTATTATTCTGCCCTCCATCTGAAGTAAAAAACAACAAATCTTCAGCTAATTCGGTTTCTTTAGTTATTCCTAAAATAGTTTCATCAAGTTTTGTATGAGTCAGGTCTTTAATTTCCAGTGCCTCAGCAATGTATGAAGCAGCATTAATGGTGTCCTTTGGCAGATGATGATCCAATTCTGACTTCTTGGTGAAAAACCTGTGTTTATTGCATTCATTATCATGTGCAATACTGCACATATCCACCACCTCATCGCTGGCAAATTTTGCATTGGCATTTAAATTACAATTGGAAAGAATGACTTGTTTGTTTGAATCTTCTAATGTTCTTAATTTCCCAATAGTTCCACAAAAGGCATTCATATTTTCTTTGAAAATTTTGTAACCATATTGATCACAGTACTGTTCACCACAGATCTGCAAATGGTCAAGTGACTGAGTACTGTGACTGCTGGGGATCAAATCCTCACTGAAGGCACTTTCATTCCAAAATCTCAGGTCTTCTCCTACACACAGGAAGATGGGAAAATCACAATAAAATTACATAGAATATACAACAAAGAAACAGGACAGTTGGCTGGTGTTTATACTCCATTCTCCCTATTCCATCTCCTTATTACAGTCTTTCAATCTTTCTATTCCTTTTTCTTTCATGTACTCCTCTAGCTTCCTTTTAAAGCATATGCGTCAACCACTTCCTGGGGTAGTGAGCTCTACATCCTCAACACCTCTGAGTAAAGTGATTTTTCCTTTATCCATTTTGGATTAGTTCATAACTAATTTCTATTTATAGCCTAGTTTTGGATTCTCCCATGAGTGAAAATATTCTGTCCACATCACCTACCTTTTTCTACCAATTCAAAGGCCGGGATTTTCAGGCCCCGTTGTGGTGGGACTCAGGCGGGAGATTCGGTGGCCCAGCCAAAAGTCCGTTGACTTTCGGCAGGACCAGACGATCCCGGCGGCAGGCGGGGACAGAAAATCCCACCCAAAGATCTCCTTCAGATCTTCTCTAAATCCTCTTTCTAAAATGAAAAAAAGCTCCAAATTATACAATCTTTCCAGGGTTGTAGTGTCTTAGTTTGGTACCATACTTGCAAATCAATATGTAATCAAAAACAATCTCAAAGGATTTTAAATTAATAAGTGTATAATGGAACTAAAAGAGTTAAGAAATCTGTTTCCTTTATTGTGACACCACTTGATTTTTCTGATATAATGGCCTTAGGCAGAGGTGGTCAGAGTGGTAATGTCACCAAACTAGAAATACAGGGGCCCAAGCTAATGCTCTGGGGCTCAAATCCCACCATGGCAGCTGGTGGAATTTAATTTCAAATACTTAAAAAATCTGGAATTAAAAGCTAGTCTCAGTAATGATGACCACGAAACCGTTGTCAACTGTCGTCGAAACCCACCACTTAATGTCCTTTAGGCAAAGAAATCTTCTATCCTTACCTGGTCTGGCCTACATGTGAATCTAGACCCAGAGTAACGTGGTTGACTCTTAAATGCCCTCTGAAATAGCCTAGTAAGCCACTCAATTGTATCAAGCCACTACGAAGTCTAAAAAGAATGAAACCAAATGGACAAGCCAGCATCGACCTAGGCACCAGAAATGGCAACAGCAAACCCAGCCCTGTCGACTACCTTACTACCATCGGGAGGGCTGGTGCCAAAATTGGAAGAGCTTTGCCACAGGCAAGTAAAGCAACTGCCTGACATAGTCACACCAAATTATTCCTTACAATGGCCAGAATTTTCCAGCCATGTTGGCATTGCGCATCATAGCGCGGGTTGGATGACAATATGACGAGAAGGCCAAAAATCAGTTTCACGCCGGCGTGAAAGCTCAGTGGGATCATCTGATAGTGTCCACCATGGCGGAACGCTAATCCCATTGGAGGCTGGTGTGAACAAAATTTGCATGCCACTAATGGGATGCAAAGTAAGGCCTGACCAGAATAGTTCCCTCATGCCGGATTTACGGTTACGCTGGCAGGAAAACACGCCAGCCCAGAACACATCTGGACAAATGTGATGTGCAAAAGTCAGGACTTACTGTTAGGGCCTTGCTCAGATCACGAATATCCAAGGAGCAGAAGTTGCTGGAGCCCTACAGCTACTGGACCCTGGAGGAATACTTACGTTGCATGCCGAGTGGATTCTCATGGCCAAGGCTCTGTCACGAAGCAGCTCATGAAAGGTGGAAGGTTTCCTTTGAGGTCTTGGGTCTGCTTTAGAACATCATGGTCTTGGCTATGGGCTGCTGAGGATGATCAGTGAGGGGAAGAATGAGAGAGAAAGGTCCAGCTTGGGGGTGTGTGGGGGTGTGCTGAGGCGACAGGCTGGCAGGGAAGCACAAAGGTGCACAAGGGGTGGAAGGGGGGCTGAGGCTGGGAGAAGACAAAGGTGTACCGGTGGTGGGGAGGCTGGGAGGGTGTACCAGGAGTGGAGGGTGTACCTAAAGGAGTCTGGGTAGGGGGAATAAGGGGATGTCCAGGTGAACATGCAAAGAAGGATTCTGTGGATTCAATGACTGCCTCCTGGCGAGCAAACTGAGGGTGGGCATGGTAGAAGGAAATGATGAATATGAGAGGGAACAGAGGGAGCTGGAAGGGTGGGAGGATGAGGGTACTACAGTAGCAAAAGAAGGGACTGCGGGGGACTCAGGAGGCAGACTAGGACCCTGTGGATGGGAAGGAAGGGGTCGGGGAGGTCAATGTGGATGGGGTTGGGATTCTCAGAAAGGTAGGGAACGTGCATGCTCACTTGGACATCCTGGAATGAAAAGGGTTCAGGTTGGTAGATGACAGTAGGGAGAGGGAAGGTGATGCTGGGAGTGAGGGTGGGTGGGTGGCATCAAAAGTGATGGGGGAAAAAGGGCGGAGGAGCTAATCAGAAACATAAGGACTACATGGCTAACGAAATTGAACATGAACAGAGCCTCATGTTGGACAGGCACAGGTGCTGCATGGGAGTGCAATAAGTGGGTGAGCGGAGATGCAGGTCAGCTCAGATGGACAACTGAAAGAGAACCCCAGAAGGCATTAAAAGTGCTCAGGACAGTAAGATGAGTGTGATGAATGAAGGCTCCGCTTGCGTGGGAGAGTGCTTGCGGTGACAGAGGACGAGGTTGAGGGGGGTCACAGGCAAAGGGACTCGGAGGGAACAGACAGCCACAGATTCCTGAGTGGATGACCCAATGGTGTCCAGCTACCGCTCCTCCTCCTTTCAGGTGCCCCAAGGGCCCCGGCCTGACCCCTTGAGGGGAAGGAGTGTCTGGAGGGACAGCGAGGTGCCCTGCTTCCCTCTCGCGTTACCACTGCAGGAACTCACCCATGGCTACCGCAATGGAGTTCTGCTGGACCAGGGTCTCCATGGTGACCACCATCCTTCCCATGGAGATACCATACGCACACGTGAGCACCGCTTCATCAGAGAGCAAGCAGACACACTACCTGACTCACATACCACTCTGTTGAGGGCTTCCAACAGTTCTGCTTGATGTTCCCCAGCCTTCTTCTGACTCTCCACGATGAATTGGAAGGCCGAATCCAGAGGGTCATTATCTGACTTGAACCTCACAGATGCCTCAGTCCTCAGAGTGCCAGGGAGCTCGGCTGAAACTGCCTCCTCCTGCTGTGGACACATGTTTGTACAGTGACCACCAGATTGTGAGCAGAAGTCTGCTCTAGATCTAGGTCCCACGAAGGTGTGCTTGGCTCTACGCTGGGGCAGAGTGTGGGCAAACACTGTAATCAATCTTCCAGACTGTTTATTTCCAGCTTGTCAATAGAGGAAGTGTCCTCTAGGCTGGAGGTGAGGACCTGGATGGAGCTGAGGTCCTCATGGCTGGAGGTGAAGCTATGGATAGAGCAGAGGGCATCGGTCGCTTGACAGAGCTCCCTGTAAATCAAGGTAGAGATAATTAATGCATGGCAGCAGAGTCATAAGCAGGAAAGAGGGCACTCACAGTTGCGTTGAGGGAAAGATGATGTGGTGCAGAATCCTCACGTGAGTATTCACAGCTGGCCTCATGGTCGCCACAGGCACAACAGTCAGCATGATGGCAAGTTCCTCAAAGTGAGTGAGGGGCCAAGTGTGGGTCGCTCCACCCCTGGTTTGGGATCTCTCTATGCTGTTGTGAGCCAGCTCCTCCTGCACGAAAACAGATGGAGAATGAGAAAGCAGGACGTATGGCACTGCGTGGAATGTTTGTGGGGTGAGCGGAGCCATGGACAGGGTGAGGACGTGAGCTCCAGAGGATATGAGCCTGATGGAGATGTGAGGGTGTGTGAGAGTGTTAGTAGTGTTGTCCCTTGAAATGTGAGATCCCTGTGGATGTGTGATGGGTCTGTGAGTGTGAGAGTTGAGAGTGATGAGGTGCTAAACTTACCCTGGTGAAACAGGTGAGAGCATTCAGCATCTTCCTGCACTGGATTGCAGACCTTCACTATGCTCTGATGGCACTGACTGCCGCTACCACTGCCTCCCAGGCCGGATTAGTGACTCTGGTGGATCTCCTGCGGCCGGTGGCTTCCACCACTCCAGCAGGCATTTCAGAGGCTTCACTAAATTTTGAGGCTGCAGTCTTTTTTGCTTAGGGGCCATCTAATACCTGGAGCACTCATGGTCTGTAGACATAAAGCAGGTATGTGCCCTGGGGCACTTAAAATATGGCACTTGGGAATGAGGGAGCGCTGAGCTCATGGCGGGGCGGGAAAATCCAAGCCCATCCGCCAGCAATCCAGCATGTTTCCCATGAATGCATTATTAATGAGGCAGGATGTGCCGGGAATAAGATGATACAGCACAAAAACCCATCACTGAGGCCAGCAGGTAAAGCTTCTTTTTTCCCGCCCGCTACTGCACTTTGTGCAAATCTGGGACAATTCCAGCCAATGTCCCAGGCAAAGGCAAGAATATACTTTTGTGGGGGGCTTCAATGTCCGTCACCAAGAGTAGCTCTGTAGTATCAGTACTGATCAAGCTGGCCGAGTCCTAAAGGGCATGGCTGCTAGACTGTGTCGGTGGCAGGGGGCGAGGGGTCCAACAAGAGACAAAAACCTACCTGACCTCGTCCTCACCAATCTACTTGTTGCAGATGCATCTATCCATGACACTATTGGTTGGAGTGACCACCACACAGTCCTTGTGCCTTCGTATTGAGAATACCCTCCATCATGTTGTGTTGCACTACCACCATGCTAAATGGATTAGATTTTGAACAGATCTAGCAACTCAAAACTGGGCATCCATGAGGTGCTGTGGGCCATCAGCAGCAGCAGAATTGTCCTCGCCCACAATCTGTAACCTTATGGTCTGGCACATCCCACACTCCACTGTTACCATCAAGCCAGGGGACAACCCTGGTTCAACAAAGAGTGCAGGAGAGCGTGCCAGGAGCAGCACCAGGCATACCTAAAAATGAGGTGTCAACTTGATGAAGCTACAACTCAGGACTACTTGCATTCCAAACAGTGGAAGCAGCATGCAATGGATAAAGCTAAGCAATCCCACAACCAATGGATCACACCTAAGCTCTGCAGTCTTGCCAAGTCCAGTCATGAATGGTGTTGCACAATTAAACAATAACTGGAGGAGGCGGCTCCACAAATATCCCCATCCTTAATGATGGGGGAAACCCAGCATATTAGTGCAAAAGACAAGGCTGAAGCATTTGCAACAAGCTTCAGCCAGAAGTGCCGAGCGGATGGCCCATCTCAGCCTCCTGCTGAGGTCCCCAGTATCTTCAGCCAATTCCATTCACTCAACGTGACATCAAGAAACAGCTGAAGGCACCGGATACTGCAAAGGCTAAGGACCCTGACAATTTTCCTGCAATAGTACTGAAGGCTTGTGCTCCAGAGCTTGCCATGCCCCTAGACAAGCTGCTCCAGTACAGCTACAATATCTACCCTGTTCAGGTATATCCTGTCCACAAAAAGCAGGACAAATCCAAGCCAGCCAATTACCACCTCATCAGTCTACTCTGGATCAAAGTGATGAAAGATGTCATTAACAGTGCTATCAAGTGGAACTTATTCAGCAATAACCTGCTCACTGACATTAAGTTTGGATTCTGCCAGGGCACTCAGCTCCTGACCTCATTACAGCTTTCGTCCAAACATGGACAAAACTGTTGAACTCAAGAGGGGCTGCCCTTGATATCAAGGCAGCATTTGACCAAGTGTGACATCAAGGAGCCCTAGCAAAACTGGAGTCAATGGGAATCAGGGTGAAAAATCTCCACTGGTTGGAGTCATACCTGGCACAAAGGAAGATGGTTGTGGTTGTTGGAGGTCAATCATCACAGTCCCAGGACATCACTGCAGGAATTCCTCAGGGTGATGTCTAGGCCCAACCATCTTCAGCTGATTCATCAATGACCTTCCCTCCATCACAAGGTCAGAAGTGGGGATGTTCACTGATGATTGCACAATGTTCAGCACCTCAGACACTGAAGCAATCCGTGTCCAAATGCAGCATAACATGGATAATATCCAGGCTTGCGCTGACAAGTGGCAGGTAATGACCATCACCAACAAGAGAGAAGCTAACCATCACCCCTTGACATTCAATGGCATTACCATTGCTGAATCCCCCACTATCAACATCCTGGGGGTTACCATTGACCAGAAACTGAACTGGACTAGCCATGTACTGTGGCTACAAGAGCAGGTCAGAGGCTAGGAATCCTGAGACAAGTAACTCACCTCCTGACTCCCCAAAGCCTGTCCACTAAAGGCACAAGTCAAGAGTGTGATGGAATACTCTCAGCTTGCCTAGATGAGTGCAGATCCAATAACACTTTAGAAGCTTGACACCATCCAGGACAAAGTAGCCCATTTGATTGGCACCCCTTCCACAAACATCCACTCCTTCCAGCACCGACGAAGAGAGGCAGCTGTGTGTACCATCTATAAGAATCACTGCAAGGCTCCTTGGGCAGCACCTTCCAAACCCACTACCACTGCCATCTAGAAGGATAAGGATAGCAGATACTTGGGGACACCACCACCTAGAAGATCCCCTCCAAGCCACTCACCATCCTGACTTGGAAATATATCGCCGTTCCTTCACTGTCGCTGGGTAAAAATTCTGGAACTCCCTTCCTAACAGCATTGTGGGTGTACCTACACCACAGGGACTGCAGCAGTTCAAGATGACAGCTCATCACCTTTCATTGGAAATTAGGGATGGGCAATAATTGCTTGCCTAGCCAGCAATGCCACATCCCATAAATGAATTAAAAGAAAGAGAAACACAGTGCAAGTTTGTCAAATCAACATTTAACCCCATCTGGAATGTAGCCAACCTACAGATTCTGAGGACTGATTACTACTTTGCTCTGAAATTAGTCAAGGCAATTTCAGTAATTGGGAAAAAGACATCATAAGTCAACAGTTAAATCTAAGGTTGCATTTATGTGTGACACAACACTATAGGGGGAGCTTGTGTCCATAAGCAGTTTAGGTGTCCGAGCCAGTGACTGTTTGAAGTGAGAGATGCTTTCAAGTGCAGCTAAGCTTTTTGTCGCCATATTATGCATTTTGTTTTGCAAGTTGGTGTTTTGTAACTATCTCCTTGACAACAAAATTACTTAATGGGAAAAAACTGCAATTACTCAAGACAGCAACCATTTTAACAGTCAGGTTCTAGTAATGACAAAAATAATGATTGTAATTTCTTTTAATGGTTTATTTCAACATTGCTTCACCTTGAAATTTTATCAGATTTTTAGATAATTGGAAACTCCCATTCCTAGCCAAAATTGAGGAAATCAAAGTTTACCTTCAATGGAGGAACTTGAACGTATCTCCTTTAGTAACTGTGCATTCTATTAATACACTTTTTTTCAGCGTTCAAAGTTTAGCTGATTATGATGGGCCTTATTTTGGAACTTTATTTAAAATGGAGAGTTTTATTTCAGGTAAAGGCTTGCAAATTATTAAATAAAGTTACACTGTTTTCAAATAGTTATTCCGGTAGCAAATTCAAGATGCCTGGCAGTGATAAGTAAATAATTTTTTAAACAGATTGCTAAAAAGAAAAAGAAAAATTTCTTAATATATTTAAGAAGAGAATCATCACCCACTGTGGTGCTTGAAACCATGACCCTGGGATTAAGAATTCCATTATCTACCAACCAAGCTAGCTAGGCTATTAGGAAATCTCTGCACTTGTCCAAATAAATGCAGCTTTTAACAAAGCAGAAAAGGTGACACTGGGTCTAAAGACAACTCCACAGGTGATACCTCAACTCCTGCCAGCCAGAAGGACATCAAGAACAGTTGCACCTAAGCCAGCAGTCACAGTACAAGCCGAATGCGTATGAGCAACTGTTCCTGGTGCCTTTCCAGTCAGCGACAAAAGTTAGTGTAAATTTAATTCTAGGAAGGAAACGCATTAATTCAAATTAACAGACGTAAAATGCTACAGATGCTGGAAATCTGAAATGAAGAGAGTATGCTGGGAACATTCGTCAGGTCAGACACAATCTGTGGAGAGAAAAAAATGAGTTAATGTTTCAGGTTGATGATCTTTCAGCAGAACTGGAAGACGTTGGCGTCGAACAGCTTTTAAGCAAATACAAGAGTCAGAGAAAAATGGGGTAGGAAACGAATAAAAAAGAAATGCCTGTGATAGGGTGGAGAGCAGAAGTGACTAAATGACAAAAATGACAGTGCAAGGGAAAAGGAGGTGATAATGGGACAAACATGGAAACAAATATGGGTCCAAAGGTTACGGAATATTCAAGAGAAAACAGGAGCGGTCATTAATATTCACAAGAATGGTACCAGGGATGAGGAGCTTCAGCTAGGTAGATGGATTGGGAGGTTGGGACTGTTTTTCTTGAAGAAAAGGCCAAGAGATTTGATAGAGGTATTCAAAATCATGAGGGGGTCTGGGCAGAGTAGAAAGGGAAAAACAATTGCCATTGGAGGAAGGATCGAGAAGAACGGGGCACAGCTTTAAGGTAATTGACAAAAGAAGAAATAGAGACATGAGGAAACGTATTTTCATGCAGCGAGTGGTTAGGATCTGAATGCACTGTACGAGAGTGTGGTGGAGGCAGGTTCAAGTATTAAAGAGGAAATTGGATTATCTGAAAAGGAAGAATGTGTAGGGCTATGGGGAGAAGGCAAGGGGAGTGCCACGAGGTAAGTTGCACCTACGGAGAGCCAGCACAGGCATGATGGACCAGATGGTCTCCTTCCATGCTATAACAATTCTGATTATATAAACTAAGAAAACATAGGTATTTAAAAGCAGCATTACAAAACATAGTACATAACTGTTTTATGACCCAAGAAAGCAACAAGAGACTGAGCTCATCTCAATTTGTATATGAGCCTAGTACTGTGCACCAAATGGAAGTTGTAGAATTTCTGGGTTGGATGAGGGGTGAAACACTCAGACAATGAAGTATCATGACCTGCACGTCAGGAAAACCTACAGGCAGGTGACAAGTAAATAACTTTGAAAAGGGATTAAAGTTAAATAAACACCAGAGTGAGAACCGCATAGAACATTTGTTTAACACCACCTTAATAGATCAGTGAGTCACTTTTAAAGTTATGCAAACATGCAAGATACATACTGAAAAACTAGCCCAGAATATTTTTAAACCATGCCCCTACAAAGTGCTTTGGGCTTTTGTCCTTTTAAAAGGCATGTAAAAGCAAGTTTTTTGTTGAACTGTTTTCTAAATATTCTCACTCACTGACAACAGTTGTGAACAGAGTAAAATGGCTTATTTTCACTTGGGTTTTATTTTTGCAGATTTGACATCTGCCTTTTCATCATGAAAATATTCCTATGCAAACACTCTGTGAAAATGGCCAGAAACACAATTCACATCAGGTTTCATTTCAAGGTTTCTCTTACAAAAAAGGGCCGAAGGATTACATTATAGATGTATGAGTTTTTTGATCATAAAATCTGAAGCAATTTTGTGTAACCCTCAAAGCACTCACCAGTATTTGCTGCATCAATAATATATTTCCAACGATTTTACTAGAAATTAGAAAATAAAATACTAGCTTCTTGGTTCATTTTAGGTTTGTTTCCTCCCTAGTTGGCCTAGATGCGTCATTGCAGAGGTAGTCAGTCTGGACTGTAGAATATATTAGCTGCAATCCAACTCCAAAAGGCATAATTCAACCAAATCAATTGAAACATTAGTTTTCCCTCAACTAATTCAAGTAAGGCAAGGTTAAATTGTTAAGTAGCCCAACTTGCACAACTTCTCATTTCTAAATATCTCCTTTTTTCATCTCCGAAACAGTGCCTTATATTGGGAAATATTTTCACACATGTCAGCAGCTCATTCCTGACCATTCCATGGGTGAATTAGTGAGGATCAGTGCTTTAAGCAATGTGGTGAGTGTCAAGGTCATGTACTTTATATACATGCACTTCTCAACAAAGATCATCGGGTAACAATCTACATAATAAAAGCAAAGTGCTGTAAAAACTCAGCAGGTGTGACAGCATCTGTGCAGCGAGAAACAAAGTTAACGTTTCCAAGTCCATATGACTCTTTTTCAGAGGAATCATTATATTGGACTTGAAGCGTTAACTCTCTTTCTCTCTCCACAGATGTTGCCACACCTGATGAGCTTTCCCAGCAATTTGATACTAAAACAAAAGCAAAATATTACAGAAGTTGGAGAACTGAAATAAAAACAAACAACATAACCTGGCCAATTTTCCTTTTGCATCCCAAACACAATGACACTTGTCATTCTCTCAACAATGTCCCAATTAACCCAGCAGACTTATAAACCGACCTTGGGACCTTCCTGGAAAATAATGTTTACTTATTAGAACACATGGTTTTTTTACATACTGAACCATTAACGAAAATCTTCACAAGTTTATTAAAAGAACTTCTGGGGAAGATTCTGCTCTTCAAATGTATTCATTAATCATCAAATGCTCCTCTAATGGCTCAGTTGATCTAGCCAATGATTAAGTAACCCAGATAAGAAAATGTTTCAAATTCAATCCCCAGTCTCTGCTAAACTAGCTGGTTTCAACAGAACAGCAAGATGAGGTACATAATATCAGGCTTATGTCCTTGATTCGGAAGGGGTAAGCCACCAGGATTCATGCTCCTTAACCTATGTGAGACATTAGATAAAATCATGAAAAAAACACATGTACAAATGTAAGAGAACAATTTTGTGCTCAGCCATAATATTCCCCTCATTGTCAAATAGCCTGGAGTCAAACAATTTCAAGATTCATGTCTGAACAATAGCCTAGGTATTGGAGAAAAACCAAGACACATGGAACAAGGAGTCATTCTCCAATGCATTCGGAAAATCAAAAGACAGCGTGGACAGGTGGACAGCGACTTCACTTGAATTATTATTGAAAACCCTCCTCATTATTGGCTGCTTTGGTATACCAGGATAATCACATAGCTGCTTCTTGCAATGTTCACACAAATTTTAAAGATAGAAGGGTAACTGCCGTCAACCAATTTCTAATCTGTTGGTCATCTCTAAGCTTTACCCTGTTATGTAGATGCAATTCGAGCACTCCATTATGATGGTCAACAACTCATTAAATTAAATATCCAGAAAGCAGTGTTTGCCTCAAGATAGCTATGGGCTTCACTACTTGCATACACACTGGTAATTACAGTAATTCCACAAATGATGGAGAGTTACATGCAGAAATAAGAAACTAACCAAACAAAATATCAGAATTTTTACATGGCTTCTTACCAGAATTCACAGATGTTTGCATGCCAGGCTGAGTGGGCTGTAAATCAGAGCATGATGAAACTGGAAAAATCCGATCAAATGATTTCTCAGGAGGACTGTTAGAGGACTGAAAGTCAGCATGCGTCTCCAGAATGTGAATGTCTAGCTCATCAACACACACAGTCCATAAGTCACAGTAATTACAGTGGAACATCGTTACTGCAATTGATCGGCCTTTAGAGAAAAACTTTCTGAAAGAGAAAAATAATGTTACCCTTCGTCCATTCATTTCAATAAATATTTTAACAGAGGTGAGGTAGCAGGGTGTCAGAGTGCCTGATGCAAATTCAATCCCTCCCCACAAGTTTCCAATCTCAGCCATGCCATTGGGGGGTGGGGCAGTGTTGAGGGAATTCAAGGAGTGAGACAAATCCAATGGTAAATAAACAATGGGCCACTCCAACCAGCATCCTAGCAGTTTGATAAGTTTGACTCTTCATTTTGGGCACCCAGTGCTAGTATCAAGATGTCCTAGATGGGGCATGAAGTTTAAAAGCTACTTGTTCCTGACCCCATAAAGTATTTCAGCCCGATTCTAGAACAACACATATGGCACTGTTCTCTCTAGAACAGCAGTATGACATTTTTCCATTTCCATCCCATCCTGTAACCTCTTGAGTCTGGAGTAGCAAAGTATGAACCGTTTTATGCTATTGGCCTAAAGGATCTAAATTTAGATATTCCAAGCTCATTTCATAAAATCCATTAGGTCCATGACAGAGTCACCTTTCAGACAAGGCTCAACTCCACCTACAGTAAAATTTCTGCTGTCTGGCACCCGACCAACCAGAATTCTCTATTAACTGGAATTCTGGAGTTGGGTTTGTTTTTTTGATTGAACATGCCAAACTTAGGTAATAGTCATCGGCAGCCTGCCCTCACTCCAGTTTCAGCCTCCCACTTCGCTGTAGTGAAAGGAACATATCTTATTATTTTCTGTTGGACTGTGGATTAGATTTACAATAGCTGCAGTTTAAAGGACATGTCCACTGGAACAGGGTGCGAGATATATAAAATGTTGCAGTCCTGGAACAGCGTATGCCATTAAAGACAGGATGGTCCCAGAAAGGAGCCCTGGACCAAGGGAGCTGCCTGACAACAGCATTTTAATTGGTCCCTGACCAGGTGATCTGTGTGTGGTAGCAATGCAGAAAAAGCTCCTGGCCCGCAAAGAGAAAACATCTAAAATTTATTTTCCTCACATCTCTATAATCTGCTCTCTCTCCAAGGAAACCCCTATAAAAGGGAAAGGGGAAAATCACTGTCAGAAACATTGAAAGGCAAGTGCTCAACCAGTGAGCTAAACACAAAGTGCTAGAAGACCACCTCTTGTCGTGAACAAGAACCGAAAGGTATTTGGAAGACATCGATCAAAATCAACCCATCGGATCCTGTACTCTGGAATTGGTGTTTTTGAATAGTTTTATCCCACCCTTAAAAATCAATTTTTTTGTGAGTCTTATGTGTCTGGTATGTGTGTGCATAGGGATTTAAGAAGGGGATGGGATTTAAGAAGGGGATAGAGTTTAAGTTATAGTGTTAGAAATTAGCAGTTCATATTTTTTTTTGCCACTGGTTAATGACAGTTTGTTCAATAAACAGTTATTTACATACTAAGTTTACAAACCTGGTGCTTGTATTCTGTTAGCCTAAATTAAACAGTTAGGTAGAATTGGGGCAACCTGGTGGTTTGGTCAAACTTTTTCACATTTGTAACGGCTCGGGAACAGTGGGGCTCGACATTACAGTGCACCATCCCCAGTGAGTCGTGACAGCAGCACCATCCCCTCTTGGCACTGCTCACTCGATTCACACGCTCCTGCACTTCTCGAGACCTCAACACTCCCATAATCATCCTGGAGCTCTCTCATTGGATGCATACACATTCAATCTCATTTAACAAGCATATTTGATTAACTGGCGCCTCCCATTCCCGCAGCATGCCGGAAAACAGAGATTTTCCTGTGCCGTGTTTTGTCTCTCCATCATCATGGAAGGCAGCTTGTTTCTGCAAACTAAATGCAGCAAATTGTGGCTCCTAAGCAAAGTGGGGAAGGGAGGAACACAATCAAACATCGAGTACCATGAGGCAACATCTGTCTACGCGCTTTACTATCACTGTGTCAGAAACTTACTATGTGAAACAATCTAAATAATTATATGGCAATTCAGTTTTAGATAAAGAAAAAAAATCCAACAGGAAGTTCTGAAAGCAGCACCACAGTTAAAACAGATGTACTATTACTTTTTTTAATTTAATTATTTAATTAAATAATGAACTTCCTACCAGATGTCATACCTTGTTCAGTTAATAACAGGATTAACACTGCCATTTTGGAGGATTTAGAAAAAGAGTAAACAAAAAGAAGCTATTTCCAATGGCTGAAAGGTCAATAACCCGAGAGTACAGATTCATGATGATCAGCAAAAGAAGCAAAGGCAACATAAGAAAAGGTTTTTTTATGCAATGAGTGATTAGGATTTGAAATGCTTTGGCTGATAGGGCAGTGGATATAGGTTCAAAAGGTTTCAAAAAGAAATTTGATAACTTGAAGGAGAAAAAAAATTACAGCGATAAGCACAGGAGAGTGCGATTAACTTGACAGCTTTTCAAAAGAAATGGTACAGACTCAATGGGTCAAATGGATTCCTGCTATACTGTTCAATAATTTTATAAGAAACACCCAATTAAACTAAAATTAAATACTGTGTTAGGCCTGCCATCTTAGAGCTGGGGCAGTAGGGTAGCACAGTGTTCCCATTCACTTTGCTACATCCATTTCTCTAAGCGTTGTGCAGGAAGACACCAAGTAGTCACTCTTGTAAACATAAATCATGTTGATTAACACAAAAGTCATGTTGAAACAGTAAACATTTTAATAGTCCAAAAACCAAAAAGAAAACTATTGAGCTCCAAAGTATGCAGTTAGCTCCTTCAGTCTCGCACTGAGTACAATGGGTACCGCCAGCATGTAAATTAAATGATGTAGGCATTGGTTTCATTTAGATATTGAAGAGATCTCAAAATTTCAAACCTTACATTCGGTTATTCTCAAAATACAAGCAATTGCCTTCAAGGCAATCCCAGTTATTCTCTTCTGTTTTCACTCCTCAATACTGCTGTGAGTTAAGGGTGCAGATAAAACTCACTCCATTAGAAGCAACCATGGAAGTGGTTTTAGCCAAGATTAATTCAGAAACTGATGCCATTTATCCTAAGTATGTTCAGCAAAATACAAAAAATGGTATTTCAATTGATTCATAAAACAGAAAAAATATTCAACTCCAAATTATCAGATGCACAAGCAAGTAGCTCATATATTTAATAGTTCATAGAAGTTCAGATTGGTTTGGAGACTGGGCAATGTGGTCCTGCTACTTAGGAAAAGAAAGAAAACACCATAGAAATTAAAGGCATATGACTTTGGTAGTCAGGAAACTACTGGAAAGCATTATACTAGAAGTGTTACATGCTTACTGGGAAACTTTGTGGCAGATCCTCAACACACTGGGCCAAGTCTTTACTTACCTGGCACCAGACCTCTGCATTTCTCACCCAGGCTTCCAAACCGGGCCTCCTCAGAAATGTGGACCATACCTGGTCTGGGAGTCCTTCCTTCTTAGTACAGGATCCTCAGGGGAAGCCACGCCATGCCCTCTTTTTACAGCACTAGCTGCCGTCTTCTGATAAGTTTAAAGGTCCCAAAGCCATTTTGAGAAGCTATAGACAGAAGGTAAGTATGAAAGGAAAGCAGGTGAGGGGGTAGGGTGGGTCAGGGGGTTTTAGCCGTGTGGTCGGCGGCAGGGGAGGTCCAATGGGGAGTCAGTCATACAGTTACCCAGGAGTTAAACTGGTTTTAATCCTTCTAACTTTTCCTGGGTAACTATTCTGCTAAGTGGGGCAGAACCACCTGAAGTCTTCATCTTTACGTCAGAGTTTTGGGGGGTTCCAGATGTCCAAACATCACAGGCAATTCTAGTCTAATGACTGCATGGGCATTTCCGAGGAGTCCCCCAGTGCATCTTGGGGGGTGCTTCCCGGGTACAGCCATCCGGAGATCAGAACTTCTAGGCCATCATTTTACAAGATGCTTCTATAACTTAAGGAATAGTGATGAAAATGGTCTGATTCATTCTGCACACCTTGGCTTCCAAAAGCTCTTATATAAAATAGCAACCATCGATTCAAAAAAGCATTCTCATGAAATTATTTAAGTCATTATGAAGAATACATAGCCAACTGAAATCACTGTTAAAGGGTTGTTATTGATGGTTCAAATTTGATGGACACCTAGTCAAGAGCAGAATTCTGCAAGGGGTCTTTACTGGGTCTGTTCACTTTCATCATTATTTATCTACACAAAGACTTAAAATGAACCAAATTAAATCGCAGATGATACAAATAAAAATGTGCACAAGAGTTAGTAATTCAGAATAGTTAAGCTGTAGGCCAATTTAGATAAGCTGATTTAAGGGACCTCCACATGGCAGAGGTCATCTATTGTGGAAGTATTGTCTTTTACTTGAGGTTAGGTAACTGCTTGAATGTCAATAACAGATTTAAAAAAGCACCTCAAGGTTTAAAAGTAAACACGGCGCGCGAAGGAGCTATAAGGAAAGAAAATAGGGTTTGCATTTGCCAACAGGGGAGCCTTTGAGAAAGATGGGTAAATAACAAGTGATAGGGAAGGGCATCTGAAGGAAGCAAGCCACTAAGAACTATGTTTTCCTGTAATGCCTCCCCAGAAAATGCAACTAGCATTGGTGACTAATAGGATCATAAGATATTTGAGCAGGAATAGGCTATTTGGCCCATTGAGTCTGCTCCTCCATTCAATAAGATCATGGCTGATCTGATCGTGGCCTTAATTCCACTTTCATGCTTGTCCCCCATAACCCTCGACTCCCTTGCCAATCAAAAATCTGTTGAGCACAACCTTGAATATATTCAATGACTCTCTCTCCACTGCTCTCCAGGGAAGAAAATTCCAAAGATTAACTTCCCCCGAGGGGCGAAATTCCTCATCTCCATTTTAAATGCAAGACCCCTTATTCTGAAACTGTGCCCCTGTTCTAGATTCCCCCACAAGAAATATCCTCTCAGCACCTACACTGTCAAGACCCCTCAGAATCTTGTGTTTCAATAAGGTCACTTCTCATTCTTCTAAACACCAATAAGTTTAGGTCCAACCTGCTCAACCTTTCCTCATAAGACAAGCCCTTCATCCCACGAATCAGAATGGTGAATCTTCTCTCAACTGCTTCCAACACAATTATATCCTTCTGTACACGTTACTCCGGGTATAGACTCACCGATGTGCAGTACAGTTGTACCAGGGCTTCACTACATTTATACTCCATACCCCTTGCAATGAAGGCTACATTCCACTTGCGTTCCAAATTACTTTCTCTACCTGTATGCTAACTTTTTGTCATTCATGTGCAAGGACACCCAGATCCCTCTCTACTGCAGCACTCCATAGTCTCTCTCAATTTAAATAATATTCTGCTTTTCTATTCTTCCTGCCAAGGTTGACAATCTCACATTTTCCCCATTATACTCCATCTGCCAAATTTTTGTCTACTCAAGTAACCTACCCATATCCTTAAGCAGACTCCTTGTATCCTCCTCACAACTTGTTTTTCTACTATCTTTATAACTTCAGTAAAATTAGCTACAATACACTCGGTCCCTTCATCCAAGTCATCAGTGTAGATTTTAACTAGTAGAGGCCCCAGCACTGATCCATGCAGCACTCCACTAGTTACAGTCTGCCAACCTGAAAATGACCCATTTAATCTATTTCCTGTTAGAGGGGCAACCCTCCATCCATGCTAATATATCACCCCCACCACTATGATCTCTCATCTTGTGCAGCAATCTTTATGTGGCACCTTGTCAAATGCCTTTTGGAAATCCAAATACACCACAACTACTGGTGCCTCTTTATCAGCCCTGCTTGTTAAATATTCTAAGAACTCTAACAAATTTGCCAAACACAAGTTTCCTTTCACAAAACTGTTGACTCTGCCTGATTGTATTGTGATTTTCTAAGTGTCCTGCTACCACCACCCTAATATTGGACTCTAGCATTTTCCCAATGATAGACATTAGACTAATTGGCCTATAGTCTCTTGCTTTCTCCCTCCTTTCTTGAATAGTGGTGTTACATCTGCAGCTTTCGAATCCACAAGGACCTTATCAGAATCTTGGGAATTTTGGAAGATTACAACTAATGCACCTCTGCAGCTACTTCCTTTAAGACCCTAGGATATAGGTCATTGGCTCTAGGAGACTTGCTAGCCTTTAGTCCCATTAGTTTCCCCAGTACTTTTTCTATAATGATTTTGTTTGTTTTATGTTCCTCTCTCCCTTTTACCCCTGATTTTCTACTATTCTTGAGGTGTGTTTTGTGTCTTTGACTGTGAAGGCAGATATAAAATACTTGCTCAAAATCTGTGCATTTCATTGTTTCCCATTTTTAATTCTCCAGTCTCAACCTCTAAGAGAACAACCTCACTGTCACTATTCTTCCTTTTTATATACTTGTAGAAGCTTTTACTGTCTGTTTTTAGATTTCTTGCTAGTTTTCTCTCATTCTCCAGTTTCTCCCATTTTTCTTTTTGTCATTCTTTGCTGGTTTATAAGACTGTCCCAATCTTCTGGCCTACCATTAATCTTCTAATTTCACTGCCTCATCATGCTACCCACTTCCCCCCATTAAAAAGGAAATAAAATAAAGTTGGAAAAAGGAAGAAAAGTTTGGAAGTAGAAGAGAGAGAAAGCATTAAAAAGTCAAAAAGCAACAGGATGACAAAAATGAAGCCTCCAAATTACCACATGCCAGAAGAAGCCCACCAGCAAATTAAAAATCTTATGCATAGTCCAGTTTCTGCTCAAATCAATGCCATTTTTAATGTTCATTCCAGTGTAATAATTGGAACAGTTCTCGAATAACTCCCTATTGCATCTTTAAATGGTGTTTCAACGTTAAAATCCTTGCCAATTAAACAGTCTTACAAGGTGTTGAAATGTTTGTATCACATTTGCACAGCTGCTAAAGTTATTTCGGAAATAAATTTACATTAGCTCTTCCCACTTGTCAACAATAACCCCACCCCCACCCGTCATCTTCAAAAATAAAGACGTTGCACTCCACACTTTGCCTCTCCCACGAAGGCACCCCATGTTTCTCCCCACTCTCATGGCTGCCCCTTTGGGCAAGCAGCTACCCAGTCTTCAGAATCTCCCTGGCCATATTCAAAGAATTTTTAAAAAAACTTCCAGTCCTCCTCTTCAGACTCTTCCAGGCCTAGTCTTCAGCCTTAGTCTCCAGTCCTACATCGAGGCATACATAGATTGCAAAAATCTACAGCCCAGCATTTCAGCCTCAGGATTCTATTTTCCTTTGGGCTTCTTCTCAACCATGTTTGTCAACCTCTTTCTTCCAATCCCATTCATTTCTTCAAAATTCCCACTCTGCTCTTCAGCCTTTTGGAATCTGCATTTTGGTATCAAGCCCCATCCCATTCTCTCAGCGCAAGCCTCTATGTGCTTAACAATTAACATTACAGCATTTAGCGTGACAGTTCCACTGTAAAAGAAGAATACAATATACATGCAACAACATTATCTTTTTTGAAAACAGCATCAAACCTATGTGTAACACATCACCATTGAAGTTCAGGTGCAGTGATTTAGTCTTCAGCATTACTGACTGATCTATGTGAAGCAACTACCAATCTCTGCAAACCATGTGGTCATTCCACGAGGGCCACTCACCTCCTGACCTCATT
Organism: Carcharodon carcharias; assembly: GCF_017639515.1. Classification (NCBI taxonomy): domain Eukaryota; kingdom Metazoa; phylum Chordata; class Chondrichthyes; order Lamniformes; family Lamnidae; genus Carcharodon; species Carcharodon carcharias. Next base: position 98,134,118 of record NC_054480.1, read on the forward strand.
ACAGCCTTGGTTCAAGCACACACAAAAGAGCTGAACTCCAGAGGTGACATCTAGACAGAATTTGACTGAGTGTACCATCAAAGAGCCCTAGCAAAATTGGAGTCAATGGGAATCAGGGAGAAAACACTCCACTGATTGGAGTCATACAGAGCACAAAGGAAGACGGTTGTGGTTGTTGGAGGTCAATCATCTCAGTTCCAGGATATCACTGCAGGAATTCCTCAGGGTAGTATCCTAGGCCCAAACATCTTCAGTTGCTTCTTCAATGACCTTCCCTCCATTGTAAGGTCAGAAGTGGGGATGTTTGCTGATGTTCAGCAATGTTCAGTGCCATTTGAGACTCCTCAGATACTGGAGCAGTTCGTGTCCAAATGCAGCAACACCGGGACAATATCCAGGCTTGGGCTCACCCGTGGCAAGTATCGTTTGCACCACACAAGTACCAGGCAATGACCATCGCCAGCAAGGGAGAATCCCAGCATCATCCCTTGACATTCAATGGCATTACCATTGCTGAATCCCCCATCATCAACATCCTGGGGGTTACCTTTGATCAGAAACTGAACTGAACTAGCCATATAAATATCGTGGCTACAAGAACAGGTCAGAGGCTTGATATCCTGCAGTGAGTAACTCACCTCCTAACTCCCCAAAGTCTATCCACCATCTATAAGGCACAAGTCAGGAGTGTGATGGTATACTGTCCACTTGCCCAGATGAGTGCAGCTCCAACAACATTCAAGGAGCTTAACAATATCCAAACCAAAGCAACCCACTTGATTGGCACTCCACCCACAAACACTCACTCCCTTCACCACCAACGCACAGTAGCAGCAGTGTGCGATGAGATGTACTGCAGAAACTCACCAAGGTAGCACCTTCCAAACCCATGACTGCTACCATCTATAAGGACAAGGGCAGCAGACACATGGGACCACCACCACCTTGAAATTCCCCTCCAAGCCACTCACCATCCTGGCTTGGAAATATATCACCGTTCCTTCACTGTCGCTGGGTCAAAATCCTGAACTGCAGCGGTTCAAGATTTCAGCTCACTACCATCTTCTCAGCGGCAATTAGGGATGGGCAATAAATGCTGACATAGCCAGAGATGCCCACCACCCATAAATGATTTTTTTTTAAATGGAACAATCACATCCTAGCAATTATTGCTGTACTATATTAACACAACCATTTTTAATTATTACCTTTTGCCCATACATTTTTTTAAAATCCTACTCACTTTACATTATTTTTTCTGCTTTTCATTATTGTTTATGTTCTCCCATGGTCTCAGATCCCAGACTGCTCAGCATCTTCATTCTGCCTAACCTGAATCCCCAGCTGTTCCAAGCTGAGCCCCACACTCTTCACAATCCAAATCTCCCCTCCAAGTAAAGACATTTGTTAAGGTCATGGACTGCTCATATCTCTCAACTCAACCCAAATCTCTCTTCACAAATGCAACATGTGCTTGACCTGCTCATCTGTCTTCCCTTCTTAAGCCAAATTTCCTATTCCGATGGCAACATGGTCCTGGCCTACTCAGCCAGCCTACTTCTCAAACCAAAGGGACCCACAAGAACTCTCACTTCCCAGGAGCACAGCATAGCAAGAGCTAGGAAAATAGACTAAGAAAATTTTATAGCAATATTACATGTGGGCTTTCAGGGAAGTACAGAATGACTCAATGAAGCAAAGGAATATTCAGGTGAAAACAAATCAGATTTGAAAATATTAAAAAACAAAATGTGACTGCCTACTTCCAATTCTATAACTTTGCCACCTCTACCCCCAGATCATCTCACCTGCTGCTGAAACCTTAATCCACACCTTTGTCATATCCATACATGACCGTTTCAATGCTCTCTGGCCAGCCTCTATAAACTTCAGCTCATCCAAAACCCTGATTTGCATATTCTGTCTTGCACATTTTGAATTAAATTAGCTGCCAAATTCCATTATTCACTAGGATTATAATGGTGCTGCCTTTTTACAATCTCTGCCCAGCTCAAAAACTATTCCAACAGCTTGTATGTGTATCTGGACATATAATTTCAATGGGAAACATACTCCCATATGAGCTTAGCTGTCAATATCCACTCGAAAACAGGTATTGCACAGTCTATCCTAATCAACGCATAAATGGGCAATAATTCAAACAGCAGGCCTGCATTATGGTGCAAAATATTTCACACTTAACATTTTGAGCATAAAGAGAAAATTCCATCATTAGGATTTCAAAAAATATATACAATTTCAATCTTCTTTCCCTAGAATGGCAATACGCTCTCATCTCCTATCTAATGCTTGCATAAACTACATAAATGAGTACACTGTAAATATGCATGTTATTTTGATCAAACTATTGAATGACTAAATCTTCAGAGGAGGGACATGCGTTACGCAATTTGTTTGTTGAAATGCAGGTTCAAATGCAGGTGACTTCGCTGACTGACTTCGAAAAACTAAAAATTACAGACCTGCACTGAAAGACATAGAATTAAAATGGTTCTGCATTCCGTCCCATTTGTCGCAAACTATAAACATGTATTCTGAATATATAGAATATAGATATACTGTGCTTTATGCTTGGGGCATGATATTTTTAATTTGATAATGAATTCATTATGGGTATTCCAGCTCTCTTTTCAAATTATTCCTGTTCAACTTTTAATCATTCTAGTTTCTTCCTTCTCCTCACTTACTATTTTGCTTAGTGCCCCTCTATCTAATGACTAAGCATTGGTGATATTAGAGTAACTTGCTCACAAAAGTGATTGAACCTGCATAAACATGGGCATTCTGTCGCTGACATACATAAGCGCAAGTGTAGTTCCAACTATGTGCTCAACAAACTCTCAATTTTCCTTGTCCCAAACGTTGCAGAATTTTCGTATCGCCAACATTTTAGCCAACCTTGAAGGGTGTTTAAATAAAAGCCAGCTACAAAAAGAGTAGAGTACGGCAGAGTATGACCGAATGTTGTCTAATTTCCCAAGGACAAAATTTCTTCCAGTAGAGGTGAAAGTTGGTGGAGTGGAATAAAAATGTGGGTGGAAAGGAGCATTATTATCAGACCGTGTTTTAACATTTAAGCTAATATAGGATATAGCCAACCTTCTGGAAGATTCATCCCAACCGCCGCCATGATAGAACCGGGTTTAAACCCGACAGTTGAAAGTGGCCGTGCTGCTCAAACCCCCGCCCCTGGCCCTTTCTGCAATATTTTTACCTCAAACCTACAATCAGCTCAAGAGCAGCAACATTTGCCTCCTGTACACTCAGCACATTTTCTGTCGGACCTTGGGCACAATGCTCGCTGTGGGAGGCAAAAACGGCCGTTGGTCCTCACCAACTCCAGCCAAGACCGATTGGCGCCTTAGCCAATCAGGGCTGGCAGAGCTGGATCCCTGTTACGTCACCGCACCAATCAGTGTTGTGGGCGGGACACGCGTGGGTTGAAAGCGGGAAAATTCGGCTGACTGTGCGGGGAGGTTAGCATTGTCTTTCGGCGAGAGGCAAATAGTACTATGATGGCTGTAATTCCTGTTTAAACCATTTATCTCAGACATTTGCACCCATCTTTTGAAATTCTGTTAAAATTCTTAGCTATGAATAATGCCAACTTGGGCTAGTTTGATGTACCAGAGTGTCACATTGTAATTGAAGCTCAACGCAAACTGGAGGAACAGCACCTCATCTTCCGACTAGGCACTTTACAGCCTTTGGGACTTAACATTGAGTTCAACAACTTTAGATCATGAACTCTCTCCTCCATCCCCACCCCCTTTCCAATCCCTCTTTTTCCAATAATTTATATATATTTTTCTTTTCCCACCTATTTCCATTATTTTTAAATGTATTTCCATCCGTTGTTTTATCTCTATCTTTTAGCTTATTTCCATCCCTTTCCCCCACCCTTCCCCCACTAGGGCTATCTGTCCCTTGCTCATCCTGCTTTCTACCCTTAATGTCACCATTAGCACATTTCTTAGCTAAAATCACCACCATCAACACCTCTTTGTCCTTTTGTCTATGACATCTTTTGGCAATCTTCGCTGGCCCTCTATCCAGCTCTACCTGTCCCACCAACACCACCCCCCCCTTAAACCAGCTTATATTTCACCTCTTTTCTAATTTTCCTTAGTTCTGTTGAAGAGTCATACGGACTCAAAATGTTAACTGTATTCCTCTCCACAGATGCTGTCAGACCTGCTGAGTTTTTCCAGGTGTTTTTGTTTTTGTCACATTGTAATATTATTTGTAAAGAGCTAGGAACTAATTGTTTTGTGAATATATATCCTGGGGTGCCACATGGCACTGCTGCACTGCAGTCATGTCCTGAGTAACAATGTCCACCAGTGCATCAGCCACATGGAGAGCAGCAAGAAATACATTCGATGGAGTCCCAACATTTTGAGTCTAAAGTGTGATTATTTGTAACTTTTGGGAACCAGAAGACAGAATACGGTGACAGCGGGGTTGTTGGTGAGTAAAAACCCAAATATTTCAAACAAATATAATGCTAAATTGGATTGAAACATCAACCCAAATTAGTGACAGGGAAAACCTAAGTGAATTGTATAAAAACAAAATGGCTGCCACAGCAATAAGCACATGGCTCCAGACCATAATGAATTGGGAGACTAATGATGTCGTGGAGGCATTTGAGATGTTTAAACAAAAGTGAGGAATGACATCCTTTGGCTTTATAAAAAGCACTAGTGTAAAGGAAAGGGTCAGTTACATCATTTTGTGGGCGGGAAAGAAAGGGCAAAATTTGTTTAATAGCTGGGAGCTGAATGAAGACGACAGCAAGAACCCAAACAATTTTGCTTTTGTAAAATGCAGTATGCAGAAAGGATGTAATTGCATTAGAGAGAGTACAGAAGTGATTTATGAGGATGTTACCAAGACTGGCAAATTGCAACTATGAGGAAGATTGGATAGGCTGGGGTTGTTGTCCTTGAAACAGAAAAGGCTGAGGGGAGATTGGGTTGAGATGTGAGTGGCCTGGATAGAGTGGATGGGAAGGGCCTATTTACTTTAGCAGAGAGGTTGATGACAAGGGGACATAGATTTAAAATAATTGGTAGAAAGACAACAGGGGAGATTAAATTTTTTCACCCTGTGGGTTGTGGGGGTCTGGAACTCACTACCTGAAAGGGTAGTAGAGGCAGAAACCTTCAATCCATTTAAAAGGTGTCTGGATATGCACCTTAAGTGCCATAATCCACCAAATCCTGGAAAGTGGGATTAAGCTGGATGGCTCATTTCTTGGCCGGCGCAGACCCGATAGGCCAAATGGCCTCTTTTTGTGCTGTAAACTTTCTATGATTCCACATCTCCAGCCAAAGTCAAATCATCAGATCTACTAACATGAACTTCAAGGTCTGAGGCAGGAATCAGATGAGCCTGATGTCAATTTCACAACAAGACTGAAAAAATGCAGCCAGCAAATGTAAAAAAGGACACAGATGAAAGGCTACTAGATCAGCTCATTTGAGGCTCTGCACACTCTGAAGTACATAGAGAATTATTTGGAAAGGACAAGCTCACAATATCGTAAGCTGTAGACCAGATCACATGAAGCCACAAGTGGACAGATGAAGACATTGACTACTCAAATGGTTAGCCTTCAGTTAAATTATGAGAGAGGCAGCAGGTTGATGCAGTGAAACAGCAACAAAAGAATGCACACCGGACAGAGAGAGCTGTGGCTGACTATATGAGTTCACAGACAAGAAAATATCCCGCATATGGATCAAACTGCAGAAACACCAAAACTGAGTCAAATTAGAGATGAGACCAGCAAAGATGAATAGTTACAGATACTCTCCCAGCAAGTGATCCAGGGACGGCCTATTAAGATACAGCAAGCGCAGCCAGCAACATGGGTTAGTCATGGTGTGGTAGGTTTTGAGGGAGCGTAATTCTTAAAATACATCCAGGAGAGCTTTTTAAGCCAGTACGTAGAAGGTCCTACAAAAGAGGGGGTGGTCCTGGACTTAAGTTTAGGGAATGAAGCAGGGCAAGTGGTAGAGGTATCAGTGCGGGAGCATTTTGCAAATAGCGATCATAATTCCTTTAGATTCAAGGTTGTTATGAAAAAGGACAAGGATGGGCCAGAAGTCAGAGTTCTAAATTGGGGGAAGGCTGATTTTAATAAGATCAGATATGATTTGGCCAGAGTGGTCTGGAAGCAGCTACTGATAGGTAAATCTGCATCACAGCAGTGGAACTCATTCAAGAAGGAAATAGGGAGAGTACAGGGCCAACATATTCCAGTAAAGACAAAGGGTGAGACCAACAAATCCAGGGAACCCTGGATGTCGAGGGATATACAGGATTGAATAAAGAGAAAAAGGGAGACATATGGCAGATACTGAGGGCTCAAAACAGCGGAAGCCCGAGAGGAGTATAGAATGTGTAGGGGGAACTTAAAAAGGAAATGAGGAGAGCAGAAAGGGGGCATGAGAAAACAATGGCAGGTAAAATAAAAGAAAATCCAAAGTTATATTCCAAGAACATTAAGAGTAAGAGGATAGCTAGGGAAAGAGTAGGACCAAAGTGGTAATGTGGAGCCAGAAGACGTAGATAGGGGTCTAAATGAATACTTTGTGTTGGTGTTCACAAGTGAGAGGGAAGAGGTGGGTATGGAAATCAGGCAGAAGGACTGTGATAGAATTAAAGAAATTAACATAGAAAGGGAGGGGGTTCTAAGTGGTCTGGCAGGCTTAAAAGTAGATAAATCTCCAGGCCTGGATGAAATGTATCCCAGGCTGTTGAGCGAGGCAAGGGAGGAGATAGCAAGGGCGCTGGCAATAATTTTCAATACCTCTCTGGCCACAGGAGAGGTGCCAGAGGACTGCAGGACAGCCAATGTGGTACCGTTATTCAAGAAGGGAGGAAGAGATAAGCCAGGAAACTACAGGCCAGTCAATCTAACCTCAATGGGGGGAAACTATTGGAAGCAATTCTGAGGGACAGAATTAATTTACACTTGGAGAGGCAGGGATTAATCAAGGACAGTCAGCATGGTTTTGTTAAGGGGAGGTCATGTCTGACCAATTTGATTTAATTTTTTGAAGAGGTGACTAGGTGTGTAGTTCAGGGCAATGCATTTGACGTAGTCTACTTGGACTTCAGCAAGGCTTTTGATAATGTCCCACATGGGCGACTGATAACGAAGGTAAGAGCCCATGGGATCCAAGGCAATTTGGCAAATTGGATTCAGAATTGGCTAAGTGGCAGGAAGCAGAGGGTGATGGTTAAGGGGTGTTTTTGTAACTGGATGCCTGTGTCCAGTGGGCTTCCACAGGGATCAGTGTTGTTGCCCTTGCTGTTTGTGGTATGTATAAACGATTTAAACTTGAATGTTGGAGGGTTGACCAGTAAGTTCGTGGATGACACAAAATTGGTAGGGTGGTAAATAGTGAGGAGGATAGCCTTAGATTTCAGGAGGATATAGACAAGCTGGTCAGATGGTTGATCAGTGGCAAATGGAATTTAATCCTTTTGGCCAGGGGCTGCAGCCGAACTGCTAACACAGGCAAAAGCAACTTTTGACCTGAAGTAACCTGGTTCCAGTCACTGGCTTGAGCTGGCTGGAACCGGTTTGAAGTAGCTGAGGTTCTTGGAAAACAAAGGGAATGTGATAAGACACAAGTCCTTATTTAGGAAAGGAATAACAAGGTAATGCTACATAAGTCCTTGTGACAGAGCCAATAAGAAGATGCCACAGACTAGGCAAGCAAGCCTAAACCAACGGGAGAGAGACAGCACAGGTTGAAGAGATAAGATTCAGTATAAGAATGGAGAATTTTGGGCATGGAGCCAGCGGGAACTCCAGAGACCAACCATCGCAGAAGCGGAAGAACCTACATCAGCAACATAGAGACGCAAGAGAGAGAGAACGGAACGCCTGGCCAGCGTCAGGTCTCCTTTTCGGGTATTAGCTTTTATATTCTGTGACCACTCAGGGAGTGTCAGAGAAACCTAGTAGGTGTGTGTTTAGATCCTAGTTTTTGGTACAAAACTGTATAACCTGCTGTAAACTGCACGTCTATATTTATCCAGACGTATAAGCTATATGCAGATGATCTAACGACGTGAATAAAGCGAATTAAGAGTTAAGAGAGAATTGTCTCCTCCTCTTTGTACTAAGCCAACATCCGTTACTGGTGACCTCTGGCAACAATCCGGATAAGTGTGAGGTGATGCACTTAGGCAGGACAAACAAGGCACAGGAATACACAATGAATGGTAGGACCCTGGGAAGTACCGAGGATCAGAGGGACCTTGTGTAAGTCCACTGGTCCCTTAAGGTAGCGAGACAGGTAGATAAGGTGGTTAAGAAGGCAAATGGGATATTTCCCTTTATTAGCCGAGGCATAGAATATAAGAGCAGGGAGGTTATGCTGGAACTGTATAAAATGCTGGTTAAGCCACAGCTAGAGTATTGCGTGCAGTTCTGGAATCCGCATTATAGGAAGGGTGTGATTGCACTAGAGAGAGTGCAGAGAAGACTTACCAGGATGTTGCCAGGGCTGGAGAGTTTTAGTTATGAGGAGAGATTGGATAGACTGGGGTTATTTTCCTTGGAGCAGAGGAGATTGAGGGAGGGACATGATTGAGGTGTATAAAATTATGACGGGCATAGATAAGGTAGACAGGAAGGAACTTTTCCCCTTGGGGGAGTGATCAATAAACAGGGGGCATAGATTTAAGGTAAAGGGCAGGAGGTTTAGAGGGGATGTGAGGAAGAATTTTTTCACCCAGAGGATGGTGGGAATCTGGAACTCACTGCCTGAAAGGGTGGTAGAGGCAGAAACCCTCATAACATTTAAGAAGTATTTGGATGTGCACTTGCAATGTCATGGCATACAAGGCTATGGGCCCAGTGCTGGAAAATGGGATTAGAATAGTACTTGTTTGACCGGCGCAGACTTGATGGGCTGAAGGGCCTTTTTCTGTGCTGTAGACCTCTATGACTCTTAACGTGGCAGTACTGATCTATCAAAAATGGCATCTTATTAGAAGATGGTGTTCTGCTAGCTGGATCCAGAATAATCATACCCAAAACAATTCAAGAAGACCTTCTCCAAAAGATACATGAAGGTCAAATGGGAATTGAGAAATGTAAGTTCAGCTAGATCAGCTGTGTACTGACTGGATAGGCATCTACAAAGACATTGAAAAAATGGTGTCTACATGCAATGTATGCCAGAAACACAAATACACAGCAGACAGAGGAGATGATACCTATTGAAGTACCACTCAGGATATGGCATACTGTGGAAGCCAGTTTATTCACACACAATCAATAATAATATCTCATGGTTGCAGACTACTACTCAAAGTTCCTTTTTATTCAAAAGTTGAAAGTTTTGACAGCTAGACCAATCATCTCAGCAACACAAGTTCTATTTGCTGAGCAAAGGATTCCTGAAAGAATAGTATTTGACATTGGAACCCAATTCAATTGCTTCCTGTCCATTAATCAATCCACTATCCACGCTAATATATTACCTCCAACTCCATGAGCCCTTATCTTGAATATTAACCATTTGTGTGGCACCTTATTGACTACCTTTTACAAATCTAAGGATACTACGTCTACTTTATTTAGCTCCCCTTTATCTAGCTAGGAGTTGTCTCCATGCTTGCTTCTACACAGAGCTCTGACCAACATTAGACTGACCCCTAACAAAAACAAAAATAAAAATCCTGGAAAAACTCAGCAGGTCTGACAGCATCTGCGGAGAGGAATACAGTTAATGTTTCAAGTCCGTATGACTCTTCAACAGAACTAACGAAAAACAGAAGAGAGGTGAAATGTAAACCGGTTTCAGGAGGGGTGGGACAAGTAGAGCTGGATAGAGGGCCAGTGATAGGTGGAGATCGCCAAATGATGTCATAGACAAAAGGACAAAGAGGTGTTGACGATGGTGATATTAGCTAAGAAATGTGCTAATAGGTGACATTAAGGGTAGAAAGCAGAACAAGCAAGGTACAGATAGCCCTAGTGGGGGTGGGGTGGGGGGAAGGGATGGAAATAGGCTAAAAGGTAGAGATAAAACAATGGAGGGAAATACATTTAAAAATAATGGAAATAGGTGGGAAAAGAAAAATCTATATAAATTATTGGAAAAAAGGGGGATCGGAAAGGGGGTGGGGATGGAGGAGAGAGTTCATGATCTAAAGTTGTTGAACTCGATATTCAGTCCGGAAGGCTGTAAAGTGCCTAGTCGGAAGATGAGGTGCTGTTCCTCCAGTTTGCGTTGAGCTTCACTGGAACATTGAAGCATGCAGGACGGACATGTGAGCATGAGAGCAGGATGGAGTGTTGAAATGCCAAACGACAGGGAGGTCTGGGTCATGCTTGCAGACAGACCAAAGGTGTTCTGCAAAGCGGTCACCCAGTCTGCGTTTGGTCTCTCCAATGTAGAGGAAACCGCATTGGGAGCAGCGAATGCAGTAAACTAAATTGAGGGAAGTGCAAGCGAAATGCTGCTTCACGTGAAAGGAGTGTTTGGGTCCTTGGACGGTGAGGAGAGGGGATGTAAAGGGGCAGGTGTTGCACCTTCTGCGATTGCATGGGAAGATGCCGTGGGAGCGGGGTAGAGGTGTAGGGGGTGATGGAGGAGTGGACCAGGGTGTCCCGGAGGGAAGGGTCCCTGCGGAATGCCGGCAGGGGGTGAAAGGAATATATGTTTGGTGGTGGCATCATACTGGAGTTGGCGGAAATGGTGGAGGATGATCCTTTGAATGCGGAGGCTGGTGGGGTGATAAGTGAGGACAAGGGGGACCCTATCATGGTTCTGGGAGGGAGAAGAAGGTGTGAGGGCAGATGCGTGGGAGATGGGCCCGACATGGTTGAGGGCCCTGTCAACCACTGTGGGTGGAAAACCTCGGTTAAGGAAGAAGGAAGATATGTCAGAGGAACTGTTTTTGAAAGTGGCATCATCAGAACAGATGCGACAGAGGCAAAGGAACTGAGAGAATGGGATGGAGTCTTTACAGGAAGCAGGGTGTGAGGAGCTGTAGTCAAGGGAGCTGTGGGAGCCGGTAGGCTTGTAATGAATATTGGTGGACAGTCTATCACCAGAAATTGAGACAGAGAGGTCAAGGAAGGGAAGGGAAGTGTCAGAGATGGACCACGTGAAAATGATGGAGGGGTGGAAATTGGGAGCAAAATTAATAAATTTTTCCAGGTCAAGATGAGAGCATGAAGCAGCATCGAAGCAGTCATCGATGTACCGGAGAAAGAATTGTGGGAGGGGGCCAAGGTAGGACTGGAACAAGGAATGTTCGACATAACCCATAAAGAGACAGGCATAACTGGGGCCCATGCGGGTGCCCCTGGCCACACCTTTTATTTGGAGGAAGTGAGAGAAGTTTAAGGAGAAATTGTTCAGTGTGAGAACAAGTTCAGCCAAACGGAGGAGAGTAGTGGTGGATGGGGATTGTTTGGGCCTCTGTTCGAGGAAGAAGCAGAGAGCCCTCAGACCATCCCGGTGGGGGATGGAGGTGTAGAGAGATTGGACGTCGATGTGAAGAGGAGGCGGTTGGGGCCAGGGAACTGGAAATTGTTGATATGATGTAGGGTGTCAGAGGAATCGTGGCTGTAGGTGGGAAGGGATTGAACAAGGGGAGAGAAAATGGAGTCAAGATAGCAAGAAATGTGTTCCGTGGGGCAGGAACAGGCTGACACCATCAGTCTGTCGGGTCGGTCCTGTTTGTGGATTTTGGGTAGGAGGTAGGAGCGGGCCATCTGAGGTTAGGAGGCTATGAGGTTGGAAGCTGTGGAAGAAAGATCTCCAGAGGATGTGAGGTCAGTAACAGTCCTGGAAACAGTGGTTTGATGTTCAATGGTGGGGTCATGGCCCAGGGGAGGTAGGAGGAAGTGTCTGCGAGTTGACGCTCAGCATCTGCGACGTAGCGGTCAGTGCTCCAGACGACAACAGCACCACCCTTGTCAGCAGGTTTGATGACAATGTCAGGGTTGGACCTGAGAGAACGGAGTGCAACAAGTTCAGAGAGAGACAGGTTAGAGTCGGTGAGAAGAGCAGAGAAATTGTGACGACTGATGTCATGCCAACAGTTCTTAATGAAAAGCTCAAGAGAAAGTAATAATCCAGAGGGAGGGGTGCAGGTGGAGGGAGAATATTGGATCTGGTAAAATGATCCATTGAACGGGGAGAGGACTCCTGCCCAAAGATGTGAGCATGGAAGAAGAGTTCAGCATCGTGCCGAGCCTGAAATTCATGGAGATGAGGGCATAAGGGAATGAAACTGAGTCCTTTGCTGAGCACTGAACATTCAGAATCAAAGAGGGGGAGGTCAGGGGGGATGGTGAATACATGGCCGGGGCTGGGATTGGAAGACAGGATGGTGACAGACGGACGGGAAGGGGTGGAGGGTCCTGGCTGGGCATTGGTGTCGCTTTGGTGCTGCTTCATGCTCTCATCTGGACCTGGAAAAATTTATTAATCTTGCTCCCAATTTCCACCCCTCCATCATTTTCACACGGTCCATCTCTGACACTTCCCTTCCCTTCCTTGACCTCACTGTCTCAATTTCTGGTGATAGACTATCCACCAATATTCAATACAAGCCTACCGACTCGCACAGCTACCTTGACTACAGCTCCTCACACCCTGCTTCCTGTAAGGACTCCATCCCATTCTCTCAGTTCCTTTGCCTCCGTCGCATCTGTTCTGATGATGCCACTTTCAAAAACAGTTCCTCTGACATGTCTTGCTTCTTCCAACGGAGGTTTTCCACCCACGGTGGTTGACAGGGCCCTCAACCGTGTCCGGCCCATCTCCTGCGCATCCGCCCTCACACCTTCTTCTCCCTCCCAGAACCATGATAGGGTCCCCTTTGTCCTCACTTATCACCCCACCAGCCTCCGCATTCAAAGGATCATCCTCGACCATTTCCGCCAACTCCAGCATGATGCCAGCACCAAACACATCTCCCCTTCACCCCCCCCGGCGGCATTCCGCAGGGCTCGTTCCCTCCGGGACACTCTGGTCCACTCCTCCATCACCCCCTACACCTCAGCCCTCTCCCACAGCACCTACCCATGCAACTGCAGAAGGTTCAACACCTGCCCCTTTACTTCCCCTCTCCTCACCATCCAAGGACCCAAACACTCCTTTCAGGTGAAGCAGCATTTTGCTTGCACTTCCCTCAATTTTGTCTACTGAATTCGCTGTTCCCAATGCAGTTTCCTCTACATTGGAGAGACCAAACGCAGACTGGGTGACTGCTTTGCGGAACACCTTCGGTCTGTCTGCAAGCATGACCCAGACCTCCCTGTCGCTTGCCATTTCAACATTCCACCCTGTTCTCCTGCTCACATGTCCATCCTTGGCGTGCTTCAATGTTCCAGTGAAGCTCAATGCAAACTGGAGGAACAGCACCTCATCTTCCGACTAGGCACTTTACAGCCTTCCGGACTGACTATTGAGTTCAACAACTTTAGATCATGAACTCTCTCCTCCATCCCCACCCCCTTTCCGATCCCCCTTTTTTTCAATAATTTATATAGATTTTTCTTTTCCCACCTATTTCCATTATTTTTAAATGTATTTCCATCCATTGTTTTATCTCTATCTTTTAGCCTATTTCCATCCCTTCACCCACCCCACCCACCCCCACTAGGACTTGCTCGTCCTGCTTTCTACCCTTAACTATTAGCACATTTCTTAGCTAATATCACCACTGTCAACACTTCTTTGTCCTTTTGTCTATGACATCTTTTGGCAATCTCCACCTATCATTGGCCCTCTATCCAGCTCTACTTGTCCCACCACCACCACCAACCCCACCACCCCCACCCCAAACCAGTTTATATTTCACCTCTCTTCTATTTTTCCTTATTTCTGTTGAAGAGTCATACGGACTCGAAACGTTAATTGCATTCCTCTCCGCAGTTGCTGTCAGACCTGCTGAGTTTTTCCAGGTTTTTTTATTTTTGTTTTTGTTTTGGATTTCCAGCTTCCACAGTTTTTTGCTTTTATCTTAGACTGAACCCTAGGTGTGGGATAAGTGTTCTTTTACATCACTGTGCGGGCAGCACTGTACTCAGTCCCACGTTAACCCTATATGTGCCAGACCCTTATACGACAGAAAACAACCTCAACAGGTTCAGGAGTAAATGTTCCATTCCTGACACAGAATGGCTGGAACCAGAATGTTGCAAGCACGCCACTCACTGACTTATTCCAAGCCTTACCTCACATTATTTTGTGAGGTAAAAAGATTGAAATAACTTATATAAGCCCCCAGTCTAGCTTGTGCCTGCAGGTGGGAACTCACCCAAGGTACAGCTAGAAAGTCTTGAGAGATTGCATCTCTTAAAGAGCTGCCATACAAATTTAAAGGATTAAACCCACAAAAAAAAATATCTTGTTATGGGTGAAAATGTATTTTAAATACTTGCCACCCCAAGGGGAATAAAGAAGTGGTAGGCAAAAACAAAGGGAAGCATATCACTGCATCTGTTGGCAGGGTGCAGCAGAGCACCAACCCGAGATGGCTGATAACACTGTGATTTTATGAGGTGGATGAGTGGAGAATTGTCCTGATAGATACACTAAAGGACGCTTCTCAGAGGACAGCAGTGAACCATGAGGAGGTTTATAGTCAGGCTCAAAACTGTTTTTGCAAGCACTGGGCCCAAATGTGCAAGAATTGATGGCTCACAGGAAGAAATCTGCAATGTTACTCAGCACTATCATGTACCAGGCCAATGACCCCATAAGATGTTGTTGTAGAATCATATAGCAAACAAAGAGGCTATTTGGCCAATCATGCCCTTGGTGACTTTTTAGAAGAGCTATCCAATTAGTCCTATTTCCATGCTCTTTCCCCATAGCCATGCGTTTTTTTTCATTTCAAGTATTTTTTCAATTCCCCTTTAAAAGTTACCATTCCGTTTCCACCACACTTTTCGGCAATGCCAGTGGAAATGGCTTCTCCTTATTACTCTATTAAAAACCCTTCTTAATTTGAACCCCTCTATTAAATCTCCTCTCAGACTTCTTCATCTTGAGGAGCAGTGTCAGGTGAAACAGAGTACACAGGTAAGGAGAAGTATATTGTAGCAGAGGAAGAACAGGAACTTGCTGGTGAGAAGGCCATATTACATAACTCCCATCAATGATCCCTCTCTACTCTGAAAAATACAGCATTGCAGTGCATTTAAGTCATTGTGCCCTGCTATCTCTGCATTAGCCACATTCCCAATCCTGAGCCTCCGTGACGCAGGCATTTCATGAACATCACTTGTCCAGTGGTTGAACCAAGAGGCCATAACAATCAGTAACAGAAGGATAGATATTTCAGCATAGAATCAAGGTTGACATGCCATGTGCACAACTGGAAGCAGATTTCAATTAGATATGAAACGAAGGCCCCTCCTCCCTCTGAGGTGCAGGTAAAAGATCCCACAACTATTAATAAAACAGCAAGGCCCTGTGTTCAGGCCAATAATTTCCCCTCAAACATCACATTGCTGTTACTGGGATTTTGCTAAATGTATCCAATTGCTTGTAAAGCACTTTGGGATGGCCTGAAGTTGTGAAAGGCACTATATAAATGCAAGTCTTCCTTTTTCTTAAGTAAAGAACTACGAGTCACATTCATTCACCTTCTCAGTCAGAAAATGGTGCAGAGGAGGGAACAGTTGAAAAATTGATTGGAGTGGGGAAAACCTAAAAGGAAAATATAGGTCTCAACCTTCTGGTTGATGGAAATGCTGGGTCTGGGGTAATGGGTTGTCAGGTCAGGGGTGGTGGATAGTCAGGTTAGGGATGGGCAATTGGTTCGGGAGGGTGGGTTGTCGGGTTGGTGGATTGAGCAGTCAGGTTGGAGGGGTAGGTAGTCGGGTTGGGGAGATAGGCAGTCCAGTCGAGGGGGTGGCTAGTTGGGTTGGGGGTGATTGGGAGTGTGGGGGCTAAGTGTGGGGAGTGGTGGGTTTGGTTACGCTGTTTCTCTCTGAGTTACATCAGGGATTAAACAGGGTAACAATTTTAGGGTAAGTATCCGGGTAAGTAGTGCATTTGGAGCCCAAGTCTGTGACCTGAGATCAGTGTCGGAGACATTCTTAGAGGGTCTCAGGCAGCACAAATCAGCCCATCCGAAGTTTAAACATCCTGGGCAATTACAGTGCATGTGCATGCATCAGGACTTCCAATGGGTCCTGAAGTGCAACAGCGGTGGACACCTCAATATTTACCGCTATTGGCATTGAAAGTTCTGGCCCATGATGTCTCAAAGCACCAAAGTAGAAGAATTTATCAAGAAGGAAGTGTACAATTAAACACATGTTCTGCAGTTTTGTTGGATTTCTTGGCGGGGCAAGAAGAAACAAGGCTACAACTTTCCTCAGCAAGTGCAGTGAAGAAACAGGCTTGCTTCATAAGCTGAATGGCCATTTTTTGTTCCATTCTTTCTTAGGGTGATATTTAGTCTGCTAGCTGAGTGGTTACAGTAAGCTGCCATATTGTAGATGAGAAACTCATATTGTGAATTCATGTCCCTCCAGGATAAAATGTATGTATTGACTTCAATAAATGTTGTGATTTGTGGGCTGACAAAAAAGTTACCACGAAAGATATCATATTGCTGTAAAAACCCAACTGGTTCACTGCTGTTCTTCAGAGGGGGAACCTGGTCTGGGCTACACATGACTCCAGTCCCACACTTAATGGTTGATTCTAAATGTCATCAGAGCTCTCAGGGGTGGGCAATAATGACTGGCTTAATAATGTTGCCCATGTTACGAGAAATAAAAAAATACTTTATTAACTCACAGAGCCAAATTTTTGTGGATGAGGCAGATTTTTGTTCGAGTCAGGAAACTTCCCAACCCAGCAACCCATCTCTTTTAAAAGGGCCCCCGCCCAGCATACTTTTGTTCCAGGAGCAGGATGGAGTTGGGCCAGCCCCCTATGGAGGCAGACTCAAGGTGACAATGGAGGCGGTCAGATTATTGAACCTTAAAAATAGTCTAAGTTCCTGTTTTATTCCATTGATTGAGAGGCAATCTGCTTTGTAATGGAAAGGGAAATGTAGCTGCAGCTTAAAAATAAGGCCATCTGATTTCTCAATGTCAATGGACTTCATTGTTGACATTTCCCAGAATGTACACCTCTGTGTACTGGGCATCACCCCAGTTTTAATGATAAATGTCAGACCCACAAAACCATACCCCCTCCCCCAACCTACATTCCTCCTCCATGCCCTGATACTCCATGACCCCCATGTATCCTCCATAGCCACTCATCCAGTATCCATTGCGGGAAGACCTCAAGATATCTTTGAAATGGACATAAAAAAATAAACTTTTAACAATCTAATAGAGCTGAGACACATTCTACAGAAAAAAACCTCTCATCCCAAACAAAAATGTAAATCCCCTCAAGTGGGAAATTTGTTATAAAACAAACACTTATCCAATCACAATTTAAAGGCAGTTAATCCTTTAATACCCTCTTCAAACTGTAAATCAAAATGTGAACAAAGCCTCCCTCCCGCTACCAGCCCCCCACCACCCCTCCTTTGAGATAAGCGGTTCTGGACATTTTAAACTCAGCCAAGCATTCATAGTAACCCCAGTTATAAAAATAAATTCTGGGAAATGTCAACAATGAAGTCCATTGTCATTGAGAAATCAGGTGGCCTTATTTTTAAGCTGCAGCTACATTTCCCTTTCCATTACAAAGCAGATTGCCTCTCAATCAATGGAATAAAACAGGAACTTAGACTATTTTTAAGGTTCAATAACAGCCATTTTTTCAAAATTCAGTCTTAACTAGATGGGAGAGTTTCCCAGCAGATTTTAAAAAGTTTTGAATGCATTATAGCACTTTCTCCACTGGAAAAAAAGCACTGTAAAGCATGTCAACACTTACACAATGATAGTCAATGTAATAGTCAATATACCTTTGCAGGACAGAGCCCTATAATCTCTGCAGTAAAAACACGTATAACTTGCAACTCCTCTGTGGTGCTCTGAACCACATCTCCTACCACAACGGGCCCGATTCCATGAAAATAGCAGGGTGTCTGAAACGCCCAGCTCCACAATAGAATAGGCAAGGGCACAATTGCTGAGATCAGGCTTACCACTTGCACCCTTATCCCAGGGCCTTAAAAACAAGGGTGGGAATTTCAGAGGCGTGTCCCACCTGCCATTTTTAAATCCTCCTTCCATTCCAAAACAGATGGAGGCATGAAAATCCTGGCCGTAATGTTTGATAAGCAGTAATCATTGTTGTGGAAAACATAGCAGATGAAGGGCATTCAATACATTTCAATAGACATAAAGTCTCTTAATCTTTATTATATTACATCATTTTCATTTGGAAGACCACAAATATAACAGAGTTCCTTACATTGTATTTTTTGGCAACAATGGAATACTTCCTACATTCACCTGATAAAGGTTGTAGTGTGCGTGTGTAAAGAATGAGGAGACCATAACAGAAGGAGAATGAGTTTCTCTTTTAAAAAGGCACATTGACCTACTTTTACCCTGAATTTTCCTGATGTGGCATTTCTAGCAAATATCTGTGGTACAAATACAGCTATAGCATTTTATACCATAGATATTCATGGACTAAGGGTTAACGAATGCACAAATGGCATTCCTCTGTCTACTGTGCCGCAGCTCCACTGTCAAAACTGGAATCACTTTTAGTGACTGTGTTTCCACTGTGAATCCAGAATGAAAACGATGCAGGTGCTCTAATTATCAGCAGAGAACATTCCATTTCAGCACTAGCTAATAATTATAGCACTTCCATTTTTTTGGCTGTTCAGTCCAAGATCTATGAGGTAACAATGCTGGGAAATAGAATTTACGTTCACTTTTGCAGTGACAAAATAATGCTCTCTCTGATCTAGTACAGTGTTGGCTAGATGTGAATAAGGCATTTCCCCTTACATACTTCCAACAGTACATCCCAACAATTTTAAAAAAGAATCTGGATGACTATTTCCATATACTTCACATTCTATACCTGAATGACCTCTCAGAGACACTGATTAATCATTACCATATTAATGCTGTCTGTCTTTTCTAGATGGAACTTGAGACTAGGAAACACATCTCTGGGAAGGATAGGCTAACTACTGTTTGTTCACATTTTTCTTTCCATTTAATGAGACAGACAAGCTCAAACGCAAACCCTAGTAGACTGTATGAGTACAATTATGTCGATTTTCCTCATAGTAACAGTTTCCAGATCACATTAAGTCCCAGAAATTGCACTTTCAGCACGCATTGATAACTGTGGTGGGAGTGTTTCACTTATTCAGTCTTTTTGCATTTCTTCTTCCTTGTCCCTTCATTAAGTTCCTCCTTTGTCTTGGCTGTGTATGGAGACAGATTGCAAGGGGTGCTGCTCTGCATATTGTCACGAGAACAGACACGATCATGATCATCGTAGATACTGCAGGCATTCCCAAAGACAATGGGGCAAATAAAGGCTTCAATTGGAGCGAAAGGTGACCCATGGGAATGTGTCGCTGTCATGAATATCTACAATGGCAGAATGTAAAATGTCAATAGCTAGTGATATTCATTTACTTGTAACATAATTTTTCTGACATTATTTTAATCATTTGTAATTATAATTAAATGAAGAACAGGAATAGATAATTTAGGCTCTCAAGCATGTTTCATTATTCAGTTAGATCATGGTTGATCTATACCTCAATTCCATTTACCTGCCTTTGATCCTTATCTCTTAGTTAAGAAAAATCTTTTGGTTGACCCAGCATCCACAGCCCTATCAGGATAGAATTCCAGATTTTCAATGCCTTTTGTGTTCTAAATGGCTTAGAATGCACCCCCTTATCCTGGATTCCTAAACCAGAATTGTCATTCTTGAAGCTGAAGTGGATTACCTTATACTTCCCCATATTGAACTCCATCTGCTATGTCTATGGGCAGAAACATCCCAGATTTGCACTAAGTGCGGTAGCAGGTAAGAAAAAGGATGTTTCACACACTGGCCACAATGGTGGGTTTTTTGGCTGTATCGACCCACTCCCAGCCTCATTAATAATGCATTCCCGGGAAGCACAGTGGATTGCTGGCGGGGCGGCCTCTGATTCACCCGCTGTGCCTTCAGGCCTTCAGTAACCCAGTCACCATATTTAAAGGGCACCCTGCACAGAGCTAGCATTCTCTAAGTGATCTGAAGCTGCTGCAAAGTCATAGCTGCCAAAGGGAGGAAACATGCTGCCCCCAAATTTACCGACACCGCCCTCAGACCTACAGGATGGAGTGGAGGTCTGCCGCAAAGTCCTCTACTCCTGCCCTGGGAGAAGACCAGCAAGCAAGGTGACAAATCCAGCATGGGAAGCAATGGCAGAGGTGGTCAGCACCAAACCCCTGCAAAAGAGGACAGCCATCTCGTGCCAAAAGAGGATGAATGATCTCCATTTCGGCAGGGCAATTCACTCTTATCACTCTCAAATCACACACACACAAACCCATCACACATCCACAGGGATCTCACTCACTGTCAGTTCAAGGGAAATTATCATTCACTCTCTCACACACACCTTCATCTGCCCTGCGGATTGTGTCCTCATCATGTTCATGGCACCACTCACCTCCCACACATGCCAGTCATCCTTTTCATCTGGCTTGGCAGGCGTTCTGCTTACACTCTCTCCATCATGCAGGACAAGCTGGCACACAACAAACAGGAGAAATTGCAGACTGGTGGAGGAATGCCTGACATCAAGGTCCTCACAGACTTTGAAAGAGAGTCATTCAGCTGCCCGATCTGGACCATTCCTGTGCTTACAGTAAGGTCGGCAGTGCTTAACCAAATGAGGATCCAGCAGTGCAACATCCATCAGACAACCATGTTGTGAGTCACTTCCCCTGTTCCACAATCCCCTGCCATGCACGAATTATCTCTCCTTGTTTTCACAGGCACATCTGGGAGGCAGCTGAGGGGGCCCATGAGCCTGGTCCTCGACTCAAGCCTCGAAGACCCCTCGGGAGAAGAACCTGATGACGCCCCGATTGAAGAACATCACAGCGTTCACCCACACCCTCCACCCACATCCTCACCCACACCTTCCACCAGCACAGACACACACCTGGGTGGGACCAAGTTCTAGAGTATCCTTGGGGTCACAATCTGGTGGGCATATCACCCTGTCTGATCCAAAGCAGGCAGCAGCAAGGACTTCCCAGGTTTCCAGCACTCAAAGGACTGCTGGAGGCCAGAAATCTGCTGAATCCAAGTCAGATGAGGAGCCTCTGGACACGGTCATACTTCAGTTGCTGGAGCTGCAAAGGCAAACTCGGGAACATCAGGGAGGGATGTCCACTGCACTCCTCAGATTGCAAGGCACAATTGTCCGCCTTCAGTCTGAGGTGATAGCGCTGGCATGCCACCGCACTGAGGTCAAAACTTGTAGGATGGCGGCCACCATGGGGACCTTGGTCCAGGACACTTGTCCTGCACTGTTGCGCTGGCTGAACTCCATCACTGATGCCATAGTTGGCCTCCAGCAGTGTCAACATGAGAGGGCTGCAGGGCAGCTCCATCTGCCCCTTCTGGTCAAGGAGTCAACCTGGGGCACCCATAGGGAGGAGCATCAGCTGGTGCACACCCCAGGCCATCCACCCAGGTGACTGCGGGAGTGTCCGACTCATCCAAATCCCCTCCTGTGACCCAAGCAGGCCGGGGCCCTCTAGGTCTCGGCCCTCCAGAGGACGCCCATCAAGGTCATCACAGACAGGGCATAGCAGTCAGCAGGCTGCCTTCACCCCCGCTGTGGATGTTGGGGAGCACCAAGACAAAATGGCAAGGTTAGGAAGGTTAAGAAGATGTAGTTGCATAGTCTGGGCACGGGTATTAATCACTTGTACATAATATTCACTATTGTAAATAAACTCCCAAGACTGTCTCCTTACCTATGGCTCTTTGTTATGATAAGCAGTGTTTGTGTCACTCAGATGTGAAACCTTGGTTCCTGCACAAGATAAAGGCAGGTGTCTAAGTCCAGGGCCTCTTTTCCATGTAGTTCCACTTCAGACTAAAGTGGTGGTCTGGCTTGACACTTACTTGACACATTAGTGATGCCTGAACCTCGATGGTGCTTGGCATTGCTGCTAGAATGTCGTGGGCAGGCATCAGAGAGTTCCATCATTCTCTCTGAGCGCTCTCAGCATCTTTGAGGTGGGGCTGGCCCC
This sequence comes from Carcharodon carcharias, assembly GCF_017639515.1. Classification (NCBI taxonomy): domain Eukaryota; kingdom Metazoa; phylum Chordata; class Chondrichthyes; order Lamniformes; family Lamnidae; genus Carcharodon; species Carcharodon carcharias. The sequence goes on from NC_054480.1 coordinate 98,156,364, forward strand.
CCCATCTCCTCAGCACCTATGACTGGTGACGCCGTGCTCCTGAAGGGGTCAGGTGCTGAAGGCTGACAAAGAATTAGGTGAATTTAAAGTTTTACAGCTGCATCTCCATGATATGACCCTGATCACAAAAGTGCAAGTGAGCTGCCCTCAGCCAGACAGGAGTCAGACATTCACAGATGCAATGTAAAGATTTATGGAGTGTCCTCACTGCATGTCATCTTCATCCTCCTGGAATCTAGCGACTATTAGGGCCTCTGCTGCATCTCCATGACATGTGCCTGAGTACTGAGGGTATGTGCCCTGCCATCAGCCACACAGGAGTCAAACGTTCACAGATGCAAGGTGAGGATGTCAGGACTGTCCTCACTGCATCTAGTCATCATCTTCCACAAATCTTGCGGCTATGAAGGCTTTCCAATCTTCTGTCTGCCTCAAGAAGCCTTCTGGTTTATTATCATCATCATCATCATCATCATCATCCATTGCCTGGGGAATTGGAGCCAGGAAGGCATTCTGTTGGGCCTGCAGAGGAAAGAGGAGAGAGGATGAAGGCCTTCCAAACGGACCTGCCTCATCTGACCAGTGCGATGGCCTCATTGTGGGCATCCTCACCTTTGAGGGCCTCATTATCCTCATCCCCTCAATGTCCTCCTCATCAGAGGATACGTGCAGCTCCCCCATCTCCTCAGCCAGGTCATCCCCCCATTGAAGCACCAAGTTGTGGAATGCGCAGCAAGCGACAATGATGCACGACACCCTCTGGGGTCTGTATTGCAGTCCTCCACTAAACCTGTCAAGGCATCAGAACCTCATTTTCAAGATGCCTATCATTTGGTCCACCAAAGTCCAGGTCGCGGCATGAGCCTTGGTCTGTTGTTCTGCAGCAGTCTGCAGTTGCCTCACCGGCATCATCCGCCATGTCCTCCACAGGTAGCCCTTGTCCCCAAGGAGCCAACCCTGCAGCTTCTCTGGACCCTGGAAGATGTCAGGGATCTGAGACCTGCTAAGGATGTAGGAATCGTGGATGGTCCCTGGGAATCGTGCACAGACCTGTAGGATACGTTTGTGGTGGTCGCACACCAGCTGAACGTTCAGAGAGTGGAAGCCCTGCGGCTGACATAGTTGACTGCTTTTTGCCATGGAAATCTAAACACCACATGAGTGGAGTCGATGGCATCCTGCAGAGATCTGCGCAAATCCCAGCGCTCTTGTTTCCTGGCTTTCCTGATTCTGGCGAAATGCACAAAATTCTGTGCTTTCACGAAGATGGCATCCATGACTTCCTGGATACACTTGTGCTTGGAGGCTTGCAAAATCCCACACAGGTCACCAGTGGAGCCCTGGAAGGAGCCACTGACGTAAGAATTGAGAGCCACAGTCACATTCATGGCCACAGACGGTGGATGCCCTCCATGTCCTCGTGGCGCAAGATCCTACAGCAGGTGGCATATGTGATTAACCAGTCTTTGCCAACACTGCTTCTCAGTCATCTGCACGAATGACAGGCGCTGTCTAGCTAGGTGCCTCCAAGTGACAGCTCGTTGTGGATCTTCAACCGCATGCACAGGAGGCCCTGCCGCACCTTCATCTTGATGGAGGTGCTCATTCCTTTGTCGAGCCAGGTCCCTCCTCCACTCCTTCTTCTTCTCTGGTCTCTGTAAGCCATGAGGCAAACCGCTAAATCATCAAGCTTCATGATCCTGATGTTCTCCTCCTGCAGGATCAAAGAGAGAAACACTTGGGTTAGCATATACATCCTAAGAACCTCTTTTGGTTAAGTCTAAAGGCCCCTTCACGCATGCAGGAGAGTGCTGGACACCACTTGGAAGGCCATAGAAACATAGAAAATAGGAGCAGGAGTAGGCCATTTGGCCCTTCGAGCCTGCTCTGCCATTCATTATGACAATGGCTGATCATCCAACTCAATACCCTGCTCCTGCTTTCTCCCCATAGCCTTTGATCCCTTTCACCCCAAGAACTATATCTAACTCCTTCTTGAAAGCATATAATGTTTTGGCCTCAACTACTTTCTGTGGTAGTGAATTCCACAGGCTCACCACTCTCTAGGTGAAGAAATTTCTCCTCATCTCAGTCCTAAATGGTCTACCCCGTATCCTCAGACAGTGACCCCTGGTTCTGGACCCACCATCGGGAACACCTTTCCTGCATCTACCCTGTCTAGTCCTGTTAGAATTTTATAGGTTTCTATGAGATCCCCCCTCATTCTTCTGAACTCCAGTGAATATAATCCTAACCAACTCAATCTCTCCTCAAATGTCAGTTCCGCCATCCCAGGAATCAGTCTGGTAAACATTCGCTGCACTCCCTCTATAGCAAGAACATTCTTCCTCAGATAAGGCCAAAACTGCACACAATATTCCAGGTGTAGTGCGCTCATTGGCTATCCAAAACCCCACCCACTTCTGATTGGTGGCAGCTTCGGCTATGGACTGAATGCTGTGCTCTCAACTCAGGTGCAGGCATTTTCCTAACCTGCACTGCAAGGCTACGTTATTAGCTTGAGCCATAATGGATACTGGTCCAAACCTTCATAAACACATTGCAAAGGGCTGTGAGTGCCGCCACCAGTGATTGCGCAATGGCCACCTTTTACAAGGGGATTGTACAACTTGCCCAGTCAACCAATTGTTCTGCTGCTCCCTGAAATGCACATTAATTTACATTTCCTGCCTAAGGGGTGAAAATTTCTTGAGCATTTGGTGGGATTTTCATGCTTTTGCGTTGTTTGAATGGGCAAAAAGCTTCAGAGGCCCAACTCCAAGCATGTCAATGGAGCTACAGCTGAACAGTCTCAGCTGCGGAAGAATGCTCATTTTTGACAAGCTTTTCCAAGTGCGGGGCTGCTTCCATCACCTCCCCTCCCCCCGCCGCCCAGGCATGTGCTTCCGTGTTTCCTTCAGTCTGTCTGTGCTGCCTTGCTCCCCACGCCTCCAGCATGTGCTTGAGTATTTCCTTCTCTGCTGCCTTGCACCCCAAGTGAATGCGCGGTGCCTCTTTCTTGATATCTTACCTCCAAGTTCCCCTTGAAGTTCAGGTCGCCAAGTGCACATCTTTTAAAGGCAGTCATGAAGCATGCCATGGGTGGTAAATTTGACGTGGGGTGATGATTCCAATTTATAAATAGATGTAAATAAATTAAAATGACCTTCCCGACATGCGGTGGCGGGAAACGTGGCCTGTTATTGACAGGTGGAGCAGACAATCGCAAACTGGTTTCGCGACAGCATAAAATCGATTTTTGACCTTCTTGCCATAAGTCCCTCTGCCCGCCATGACGCCCAATGCTAATGGGACTGGAAAATTCCAGCCTCATCTTTTTCTAACTTCCTGCTCCCATCTACAGCATTTACTGTGCCCTCTTAGCGTCATCTGCAAACTTGGATGTACAACTCTTTATTTCTGTGTAATATATATATATATAATATATATGGTGAAAAGCTCAGTTTAATTTAGTTGTCTCTGGATATATTTTAACATGTGTTATTTCTAACATTGACTTATAAACTGTTTGAAAGAGTTCTTTTATTTTAAAATGAGGAATCAGTTGCAGTTTCATAGGAGGCATAAAGAACCCGAAGGGCTGCATTTAATGAGAATACCCTTTTACATCAACAATCCAAGTCTTACGTAAAAACCACCTCTTCTCTAAATTATATTCAAAAATGTGTTATCCCCATCAGATAAGCAACAAGATACACAATCACCAAATTAATGGCATAGCCGTAGCATTATGAATTAGTGTTACAGTAGCATTAAGGATAGTTAAATCAATCAGTAGAACAGTGGAATGTGTCAGTATAACTGGTAGAATCAGCATGGTAGTAAGGATTAATATCTCTAAAAATCTTAATGGTATGGGGATTAGAATGTCTGCAGTGCAGTGGTGATATGGACAGATTATCTGAACATGATCACTTTGCTGTTTGTGTGACCTTGCTATGCTCAATGGCTACTGTGCTTCCTACATTTAAAGACTACATTTCAATAAGAATTTAATTGGTTGTAAAGCCCTTTGGAACATCCTGAGGTCATAAAAGGTATTATATAAATGCAAGTTTTTATTTTTTTGGTCAGTCAGTGATAGCATGGGTTGGTACTACTGACAGTCTTTTGTCTTTGGTATTCTAAGTGCTTTGTTCCATTGGTATCTTTTGCATTGCGTTTAGTCTGAATTTTTGCTGTCCAAAGCCTTAATGGTTGCTCACTCTAAAGGACAGCATTAAGTATGACCAGGCCCTGTATTCATACAATTCAAGATGGATTGGAACATCCCTGCAACCTCTATCCCTCCCTTTGCTTCATATTATTACTGGGAGTGCATCCACTAGTAATAAAGTGAAAAAACCATAGATAGGTGAGGTGAGAGTGATTGCCCTTGACATCAAGAAAGCAACTTGACTAAGTGTGGACTAAGGAACACGAGTAAAATTGAAGTCAATGGAAAACACTGTCCACTTGCTGCAGTCATACCGAGGAAGGTGATGGTTGTTGCAGCTCCCAGATACCACTGCTAGAATTCCTCAGGACAGTGTAATAGGCCCAAACACCTTTAGCTGCTCCATTAATCACCTTCCCTCCATCATAAAGCCTGAAGTGGGGATATTCACTAGCAATTACACAATACTCAGTCCCATTTGTAACTCCTCAGATAATGAAGCAAGACCTGGACAACATTCAAGTTTAGGTTAATAAGTGGCAACTAACATTCGCGCTACACAAGTGCCAAGCAATGACCATTTCCAACAAAAGGGAATCTCAACATCTCCTGTTGATACTCAAAGGTATGACCATTGATGGATCCCCCAACATCACTGCTGGGTTACCATTGACCAGAAACTTAAATGGACCAGGTACATAAATACTGTTGCGACGAGAGGCTGTGAACTGTGCAGTGAGTAACTCACCTCCTGACTCCCAAAGCCTGTCCACATCTACAAGGCACAAGTCAGAAGTGTGACGGAACACTCTCCACTTGCCTGGCTGAGTGTAGCTCCAGTAACACTCAAGAAGCTCAACACCATCCAGGACAAAGCAGTCCACTTATCTGGCACCCCATCTACCATTTTAAACATTCAATCTCTCCACCACTGACATACAGTGGGTGCAATGTGTACCATCTACGAGATGCATTGCAGCAAATCAACAAGACTTCTTCAACAGCACTTCCGAAGCTGCAACCTCTACCACCTATCAGGACAAGGGCAGCAGGTTACTGGGAGTACCACCACCTGCAAATTCACCTCCAAGTCACACACCTTCCTGATTTTGAAATATATCGCCATTCCTATGCTGTTGTTGGGCAAAGTCCTGGAATTCCCTACCTACTAGCACTTTAGATAAACCTACACCACACAGCCTATAGCAGTTAAGAAGGCAGTTCACCAGCAACTTGTCAGGGGCAATTCGGAGTGGGTAATAAATGTTGGCTTTGACAGCAGCTTTCACATCCCATGAATGAATTTTTAAAAAATCATGTCCTAATAGACAACGTTTAAAAACAACAAAATAAAGACTAGAAGTTTTGAATAACAATCAACATTGACTTTCAGTATTTCAACCTATCATGGACTTTTAGGTTGGAAGGGCATTCCCCACTTACCAAGGCAAGGCTTGGCACGACGCATTCCTGAATCCTATTTTTATTTTAGTGAATTGAAAAGATGTATTTACCTTTGTAACAACCATGAAGATAGTGAACAGGAAGACGATGTTGTGTTTGGATATGGGAAGCCAGCGAGCCTGCTGTAGGGTGAAGATAACTGCTCCAACCAAACTAGCTTTTGTCGGGCTGCGAGAAGTCATAATAAAATTGTACAGTTAGCTTCACCATCTGTGCAATATTTACAGTTTCATTTTAGTGAATATTTTGAGAGATTTTTTGCGCTCTTAATTTCTGTGTCTAAATCATTTTAATAGCTGAAAACGACAATAGATTGTCTGCTCTCAGGTTCCACCAGAAGGTTTGTGACTTCAAATCATCAGCAATGCTGTTCATGACTCTTCTGTGCCCTTGTGGGGAGAACCTGGTCTCTGCTTAGTGTCCTTTTCACCACCAACACCCCATCCCCCAAAACCCCTCCACCACTGCTCCCATCCCTCCCACCTTTCCACATCAGCATGGCTGAGACCTGAAGAACAAGACTGAATCTGCATATGTCACTGTCATCAAAGATTCAAACATTAATTCCTCCACCCTAGAAATAACTGGGGGAAGGCAGAAGGGAAAGTAGTTTTGAGTGGCAGAATGAAGCAGGCTTCTATGAATTGGCAGCCCATTTTATATTCCTTTTCATATTCTTTCCCAAAATTGGGCAGGTTGCAAAACAGGCTGTCAATTCCCTTTGGCTCATTTGCACTACTGCCCAGGATGAATTTTATCCCCTGTGTGCTGCTATTTTCACTTACAAGGTCATGTTGAGAAACTCATTTGTTTCTGGCTTCCAGACTCCACGAATTAGCTGTTCAAAGTTGGAGATCAATGCAACTCCAGCACCTGTGGGAAACAAAATAACAATGACCACCACCAATTAGTGGTCCAAGAAGATCTGGGTTTTTTTCCTGCATTGACTGTATAGCTAGCTTTATCTCTATACAGATTGCAATTTTCCATATCACAAAGTTTTACATTCTTTGAAACCAATACCAAAACCCATTTCAGGTTCAACTGCAAAAAAATAAATTTTGCTTGAGGAGAAGGCAGCTGGAAGGTAGGTAGCTCTCACAAGATTTCCAATTACTCGCACAGTAAGGGCAGGACTGGTTAACACAAAATGAACATTTAGCACTGTAATACCAAGTGTAACAAATCAAAAATTAATAGCTTAAAGGTCACTTACCTTTGGCCCATCCAACCAAAGCCATGATGATCCATCCATGGTGGTAGGCGTGGTGTGCATGGACAACACCCATACTAATTTTGCGGACCCGCACCACCTCTTTCATAGCAGTAAGGACCAACTTCACAGGCATGAAGGCCACACATTTGTAGAAAAGGTTCAGCGGGCAGTAAAAGATTAGGTACCTAGGTTGAAATCATGGGTTTATTTGAGTCAATAATGAATTTTCATATACTTTCAATATTAGCAACTAAAACTTATTTAATGGGTGCTATATAAAACCAACATAAGTGTCATCAAATATGTTTTTAATGTGGTTTACTTTGAAGATTTATTTTGCCCATAGTGCCCTGGAACAGTAGGCACAGTTTCAAGCTGCATCATGCCTCTGCTGGGTTCTGAAATTCATTAAGCGACTAAGATGATCTAAATGGAGGAAGCTTAAAATAGAGGGAAAAAGTCCAAAAGGTAAGGGAATTAACTTTTACAAAAATTGCCATCACTAAAAATTTCAATTGTTTTGCAATTCTCTTTTGCTTTTCCCAGATCTTGGTAAGCCATGACCGTCATTACTACAAATCCATTGTGTTTACACATCATAGCCATTGAAAATGAAAGAAAGTGTAGAATGCAACTGTAAATTGTTTTAGCTGAATTGTAAGATTCATCTCTCAAATTACTGTACAATTGTTCTCCTTAGAGAAGGTTAATGGACGATTTAATAAAGGTGTTAGAAATTCTGTAGGACTTTGATCGAGTAAATAAGGAGAAACTGTTTCCACTGGCAAGATGGTCAGTGTCCAGAGGACACAGATTAAAGTTAGTTGGTAAAAGAACTGGGGGAGTGGCATGAGGAGAATTTTTTTAGGAAGCAAATTGTTGTGACCTACCTGATAGGTTGGCGGAAACAAATTCAACTGTAACTTTCAAAAGAGAATTGGATGTATACTTGAAAAGTCAAACATTTCAGGACTGTGGGGAAAGAGCAGGGGAGTGAGACTAATTGGATAGCTTTTTCAAAGAGCTGGCACAAGCATGATGGGCTGAATGACCAGTGTTGTAAGATTATTTGCACAAATGGGTCTGAAGTTAAGAGTTAGAGAACAGTTGGGAGTGTGAGGCATTCTATTGTCCTTCCCAGAATAAATTAGCATTTTAGTTTAGATAAAAGATACAATCCCTCCACATACAAATATAGATTCTGTGACAGGTCCTGCAGTTAAACAAAACAGGCTTTTTTTCTGTGTGGTCCTGAAGTACACAATTTTCTGGTCATCCTAAGCTAACATGTAATAAATATTAATTTGTTAATTAGTGTAACTGCATGTGTAATATATTAATATATAATTAATTAATATATATAGCCTATTGCTCCTAATTTGTATGTTCATATATATATATGTAAACAGTTATGTTTATGCTCCATTTCGTTTAGTAACTGATTAATTAAGAGCTAGAATGCACTGCTTGAGCATATTGTGGAGGCAGATTCAATTGATTCAGAGAAAAGATTTGCAGGGATTTTGGGAAAAGACAGGGAATTGGCACTAATTGATTTGCAGAGCGCAGACATGGACACAATGGATGAAATGGGCTCCTTCTGTGCTGTAACCATACAATGATTCTGTGTAGTGTGTGGTTGTCAATGAGCAATACGAATCCAGAAAGTCCAGATTCTGTTTTATGTTGCATTGACAACACAATCATAAGCCTCAGCATTTTGAATTTGGAAAGGGAAATCAACCACACCTCTAATCTTCCTATTATAGAAATGGACTCACACTACCCTATATTTACTTGCACAATAGTGTAATCACGGGAGGTGGGGTGTAATATAGTACCTCCTTGTGACCTATCACACATCTATCTTTTGCACATGTACTTCTCCAATTTCTCAGAAGGTGGATCAAAGAAACACTTGGTAAGTTGAAGCTTAATACAATGTTAAGCTGCTTTATTTGACAATGAGTGAAGACAATGAATGTTGTGATCAGATTCTTTTAAATCCATTGATATAACTTGTAATTATGCAATAATAGAAAATCTAATGAATACATTATGCTTTCCCACATTTCATAGATTACTTAGAATTTTACAGCACAGAAACAGGCCATTCGGCCCAACAGGTCTATGCCAGTGTTTATGCTCCACACAGGCCTCCTTCCATCCTACTTCATCACACTTTATCAATAGATCCTTCTATTCCTTTCTTCCTCGAGCTACTTTTTAAATCTCTCATTTCAGTAGGTCCTCAACTTAAACACTCATTTTTAACTACACAGCATTGTATCTTTCTAACGTCTTTTTGTTGGGTCTTAATGCTCCACAGCATTCTTATTAAAAACTAGAGCAATTAGCCCAGGCTTGTCCAACCTTTTCACTTGGGGGGGGGCCGTATTTCCATTTACTTCTCACTCAAGGGGCAAATGAGCAAATTTTGGAACGGTAAAGTTTGGCACAACATTAATTTCAAAATAAAGTTGAGGTATGAAGAGAAGAAACAACTTGCTGAGCAAAAATAAAGCAATGTCAAAGCAATAAATTGATCATCATTGAAGAAGAGTAGTGAACAAATATCACCATTAGAGTGTGAAAGGGACAAAGTCTGTTTGTCTGGCTCACTCCCAATCTCTTAATACAAAGTCTGTTTGTCTGGCTCACTCCCAATCTCTTAATGCGCACACCCTCAGCCACCATGTGAGTGGGTGTGATTGTGTGTTGGTGTTTGGGGGTGAGGGTGAGTGAGTTAGACACACACAATCCCACACTCACTCACCCTCTCTCTCTCCCACACTCTCTCCCCTCCACACTCACTTGCACTCTCTCTCCCTTCACACTCTCTCTCTCTCACTCTCTCTCCCTCACTCTCTCCCCAACACTCACTCACTCTCTCTCTCCCTCACTCTCCTCCCCCACACTCACTCATTCTCTCTCCTCCACATTCACTTATTCTCTTTCTCCACACTCACTCACTCTCTCTCCCCAACATTCACTCAGTCACTCTCTCTCTTCCCCCACACTCACTCTCTGTCTCCCCACACACACACTATCTCTCCCCCCCAGACGCACTCTCTCTCTTTTCCTTGCTCTCTCTCCCTTACTCTCACTCTCCCCCCACAATCAATCACACTCTCTCCCCCATATTCACTCACTCTCTCTCCCTCACTTACTCACTCTCTCTCTCTCTCTACCACACTCACTCTCTCTCCCCCTCATTCACTCACTCTCTCTCCCCCTCACTCACTCCCCCCACACTCACTCTCTCTCTCCCTGAACTCACTCTCTCTCCTCAGCACTCACTCACTCTCTCTCTCTCACCCCTACACTCACTCTCTCTCTCCACCGCACACTCACTCTCTCTCCCCCTCACTCACTCTCTCTCTCTGAACTCACTCTCTCTCTCTCCACCACACATACTCACTCTCCTTCCCTCCCCCACACTCACTCACTCTCTTTCCCTCCCCCACACTCTCTCTCTCTCCCCCCACCCCTGCACTCATTCACTGTCTCCCTCCCCCACACTCACTCTCTTTCCCACACCACCGGGCAGGGATTCTGTTCATCCGCACCATGCACCCAGCCCCAGTCCCCCACCTGCTAACACCGTCACATCCAGGCTTTTCCAGCCCGGGAGCAAGTCTCACTTCCCCTACCCAGCCTGGCAGTGAGTCTCTCTCTCCCCAACTCAAGTCGTCAGGGAGTATCTCCCTCCCCCACCTAGCATGGCACAGAGGCCTCTCTCTCTCTCCCCATCTCGCTCTGTGTCGCTTCCTCCCCCCGACTCCAAACCTCTTTTTCCAGAGCACACTACTCGCTGCTGCCAGAGTTGTTGCACTTTCAATTTATTATCTAAATGGTGAGAAATTGCAGAGCTCTGAGATTCAGAGGGATCTGGGTGTCCAAGTACATGAACCACAAAAGGCTAGTATACAGGTACATCAAGTGATTAGGAAAGCTAATAGCATGTTATCGTTTATTGCGAGGGGAATTGAATACAAAAGTAGGGAGGTTATGCTTCGGTTCTACAGGACATTGGTGAGACCACATCTGGAAAACTGTGGACAGTTTTGGTCTCATTTTTTAAGGAAGGATGTAAATGCATTAGAAGCAATTCAGAGAAGGTTTACTAAACTAATAGACTAAACTAATAATAAACAGGAATGGGCAGGTTATCCTAGGAGGAAGGATTGGACAGGCTAGGCTTGTATCCACTGGAGTTTAGAAGAGTAAGATGCAATTTGATTGAAACATACAAGATCCTGAGGCATCTTGACAGAGTGGATGTGGAGGGGGTGTTTTCTCTTGGAGGAGAATCTGGAACTAGGGGTCACTGTTAAAAAATAAGGGGTCGCCTATTTAAGACAGAGATGAGAAGAATTTTTTTTTCTCAGAGGGTAGTGAGTCTTTGGAACTCCCTTTCTCAAAAGGCAGAGGAAGCAGAGTCCTTGCATGTTTTCAAGGCAGAGGTAGATATATTCTTGATGAACAAAGGGATGAAGGGTTACCAGGGGCAGGCGGGAGGTTACAGTCAGATCAGCCATGATCTACTGAATAGCGGAGCAGGCTCGAAGGGCTGAGCGGCCTACTCCTGCTCCTAGTTTGAATGTTCATATGCTTCTCTCCCACATTTGCTGTTGATAGGCTCACCCCTGAGTTTCTTTCAGAATCTTCCACTGCACTTATCAGCATTTTGAAAACTACAACCAAGGGCCACAATGGGGGGGCTTCGTGGGCCACATCCAGCCTGCAGACTGCACATTGGACAAGCCTAAACTAGTCGGTTTCAATTACCTCCCCTCTGTCTATATTTGTCTCTGTGTTTTACTTGCCATTTACTCCACACCATTGGGTGGCCATGCGTTCAATGAAGAGTGAAGAAGGGCATGCCAGGAGCAGCACCAGGCGTACCTAAAAATGAGGCATCAGCCTGGTGAAGCTACAACATAGGACTACTCGCATGCCGAACAGCATAAGCAGCAAGTAATAGACAGAGCTAAGCAATTACACAACCAACGGATCAGATCCCAGCTCTGCAGTTCTGCCACATCCAGTCATGAATGGTGGTGGAAAATTAAACAACTCAGTGAAGGAGGAGGCTCCATAAATATCCCTATCCTAAATTATGATAGAGCCCAGTGCTTTAATGGAAAAGATAAGGCTGAAACATTCACAACAAGCTTCAGCCAGAAGTGCCAAGTGGATTGTCCATCTCAGCCTCCTCTGGAGGTCCCTAGCATCACAGATGCTAAAGGTCAGCCAATTCAATTCACTCCACATGATATCAAGAAACAACAGAAGGCACTTGGTACTACAAAGGCTATAGGTGGATCCTGACAATATTCCAACAATAGTACTGAAGACTTTTACTACAGAACTTGCTGCTTCCCTAGCCAAGCTGTTCCAGTACAGCTACAACACAGGCATCTACCCGGCAATGTGAAAAATTGCCCAGGTATGTCCTGTACGCAAAAAGCAGGACAAATCCAACCTGGTCAATTACCGCCCCATCAGTCTACTCTCGATCATCAGTAACGTAATGGAAGGGGGTCATCAACAATGCTATCAAGTGGCACTTGCTTAGCAATAACCTTCTCATTGATGCTCAGTTTGGGTTCTGCCAGGATGATTCAGCTTCTGACCTCATTACAGCCTTGATTCAAACATGGACCAAAGAGCTGAACTCCACAGGTGAGGTGAGAGTGACTGCCCTTGACATCAAGGCCGCATTTGACCGAGTGTGGCATCAAGGAGCCCCAGCAAAACTGGAGTCAATGGGAATCAGGGAGAAAATTCTCCACTGGTTGGAATCATACCTAGCACAAAGGAAGATGATTGTGACTGTTGAAGATCAATCATCTCAGTTCCAGAACATCACTGCAGGAGTGCCTCAGGGTAGTGTCCTGGGCCCAACCATCTTCAGCTGCTTCATCAATGACTTTATTGCCATCATTAGGCCAGAAGTGGGGATGTTCACTGATGATTGAGGTTACCATTGACCAGAAATTGAGCTGAACTAGCCATATAAATACGGTGGATACAAGAGCAGGTCAGAGGCTAGGAACCCTATTGCGAGTAACTCACCTCCTGACTCCCCAAAGCCTGTTCACCATCTACAAGGCACAAATCAGGAGTGTGATGGAACACTCTCCACTTGCCTGGATGAGTGCAGCTCCAACAACACTCGAAGCTTGACACTATCCAGGACAAAGCAGGCCGCTTGACTGCCACCACATCCACAAACATTCACTCTCCCCACTACCGACACACAGTGGCAGCAGTGTGTACCATCTACAAGATGTACTGCAGAAACTCACCAAGCTTCCTTAGACAGCACCTTCCAAACCCACGACCACTACCATCTAGAAGGACAAGAGCAGCAGATAGATGAGAATACTACCACCTGGAAGTTCCCCGACAAGCCACTCACCATCCTGACTTGGAAATATATCTCCGTTCCTCCATTGTCGCTGGGTCAAAATCCTCCCTAATAGCACTGTGGGTCTAACTACACCCCATGGACTGCAGCGGTTCAAGAAGGCAGCTCACCATCACCTTCTCAATGGCAGTTAGGGATGGGCAATAAATGCTGGCCCAGCCAGCAACGCCCACATCCCATAAATTAATTTTTAAAAATGTTGCCTAGGTCCCAAGCTCTGGAATACCCTCCAACATGTCTCCAGTTCTCAACCTCGCTTTCATTCTTTAAGACACTCCTTAAAGCTCTTGGTCATCTGACCTAGCATCTCCTTAAGTGATGCAGTGTCTTATTTGGTTTGAAAATACTCCTATGAAGCACCTTGTGATGGTTTCATTTCATTAAAGGCACTATATAAATATAAGCTGTTGTTGTCGTTTACTTGGTGAGTGCCCAGGCCAGCAACTCTACAATACAATGGTTGTGAGCTGTTTATCATTTGTCAAGACAAGCAACAAATTGTTAACTCATTGGCATCTTAATGACCTATTATTGCATATCCATCTTTCTGTGAAAAGATAATCAAAAGATTCCAAAATGTGATTGGAATTCATCTTAACATACAAAATGACAGACAATGATGCAGCCTTACCTATACAGTTGTGGTGCCTTACACATACACTCCCCACCTCACGTCAAGCCACATAAAAACCCATGTCAATTACAGAGTAGAAAAGAATCTTTTCCAACTAGCCCAGGAAACCATTCTGGCCCTGACTGATGTTACACGGTACCTACATTTGTACCAGGTGACCTCCATCCCAGCTAGAAACATGCCCAGCTCTCACTTGAAGAAATTTAACAATCAACATTCATCACACAAACCAACAAACTTGTTTTACAAGTTCACTATTCCTCTGCCCATTAACCTTGATCAGATTATCCCTAAATTTATGTTTCTGTAGATACCCAACTCTTTGAACTGATCTGAATAACTATGATGATTTAAATTGGAAATTAATCATGCGGCTCTCCTCTATGCCCACCCTCAATATCACCTAGTAGGGCACAGTATTTTAACTGGGGTCCAAACAAGGTCTTGTATAAGTGAAAAACAGTATGATTAGTTTTAAGGTGAATTATGCTATAAATATACCCTTGTATCTTCATGGTCTCATCTGACCACTACCTTGGAGCTTGTCACATCCATAACAAAAAGTGAATTTAACAATGTAAATTCTCTGAATAACAAAATCTATGTCCACTCACCAAACTGCAGTTGCCAGCAAGATGTGAGAAGTGTTGTTAAAATAATGGAGGGGGGATTCTCCAAGCAGTACATCAGCCATTATATAACTGGCAAAGCAATAAAGCATTGCACACATCCATGAGGCAATTGGATTACGACGGGACACATCCACTGATCCTGGAAAAATAAACAAAGCAATTAGCCATTTCTACTAGTTGTTATCCTTTTATAACTGTCATTGAAGATGAGCTGCCTTCCCCTTGGACTCCACCACACTAACTACCTTTTGCAGCCAAAAGGGACTGAAAATCTGTTCCCTTCTTGCGATGCCATCCTGAAATTGCTGGCACAAGAGTTAAAAAAGACTTGCATTTATATAGTATCTTTCACAATCTCAGGACATCCCAAAGTGCTCCACAGCGAATTAAATACTTTTGAAATGCAGTCACTGTTGTCATACAGCCAATTTGTGTACAGCAAGCAGTCACAAACAGCAAAATGATAATGACCAGATAATCTTTTTATGATGAAATTGGTTGAGAGATAGATATAGACATCAGAGAGAATTCCCTGCTCCTCTTCAAAATAGTGGCCTAGGTTCTTTTATGTCGGCCTGAGAGGGCCACGGCTAAACATCTCGTTCAATTTCCTGAATTGTCAGCCTAGATTTTGTGCTCAAGCCTCTGGAGCGGGGCATGAACTATCAGCCTTTGATTCGGAAACAAGAGTGCAACCACTGAGCCACTGGTAATGACTATTAGCTATGACCGTCTATTCCCCATTCCCTCCATTCAGGGCCGAAAATCATAGCTGAGATTGGAAGTTTAGAAGAGGACGACCAATGTAATGCTATATTTCACTTCTTTGTGGAGTTGGGCGCAAGCCCTTTGGCTCCAAAACACTGTGCCGACACAGTCACATTTATCCCCCTTCCCTAACTCACTTCACAGTCAAGTTAGTTCCAAGAATCATTGTTCAGTTTCGGAGCCACAAGTTAGCCATATGTCCCTATCAGTCCCACATCTTCCTGAATCGCTTCATTCCACATGCTAACAATCTGGTTCTCATGAGTTGGTTTGAGTGCTGGGACCATAGCACCTTACCACGCAGAAGGAGGCCATTTGGCCTCATACCTTTGTCAGCTCTTTGAAACTGAATGTAGTCCAACACCCCAACTTTTTCCAATAATCCTTCAAATTAGTCCTCTTCAACTACATGTCAAACTGCCTAGTTTCTCCTGATTTTCAATATCAAAACCTCTGGTAATTTTTAAATCTGTAGGTTGGAGAGGTTGGGACTGTTCTCCTTGGAGAGGACAAGGCTAAGAAGAGATTTGGTAGAGGTGTTCAAAATCATGAGGGCACTGGATAGAATAGATGGGGAGAAACTGTTCCAGCTCGTCAAAGGTTCGAGAACAAGAGGGCACAGATTTAAAGCGATTTGTAAAAGAGGCAAATGTGATGTGAGAAAAAGCTTTTTCACACAGCGAGTGGTTTGGGTCTGGAATGCACTGCCTAGAAGTGCGGTGGAGGCAGGTTCAATTGAGGTATTCAAGAGGGCATTAGATGATTATTTGAATAGAATCAATGTGCAAGGTACGGGGAAAAAGCAGCAGAATGGCACTAAGTCAATGATGCTCATTTGGAGAGCCAGTGCAAACACGATGGGCTGGGTGGCCTCCTTCTGCGCCGTCACAATTCTGTGGTTCTGTATTAGGTTTCTCTGCTCTAAGGAGAACAATCCCAGCTTCTCTAATCTCATCATATAACTGAATTGCCACATCCCTGGTTACATCCTGGGTTCTCTGTACCTCGGATCTTGGCAGCATTTCTAAAGTGTGATACCCAAAATTGTACACAGTAATCCACCAGAGATTTGTAAAGGTTTTTATATTCAAAGCCCTATTTACAAAGCTAGTCATCCCATATGTTTCTTGACTGCCTTATCAACACACTGTCCCACCTTCAAAGATTTGGGAATCTGCGTATTCCTCATTATAGTAGCATTTAGACTTAACTGCCTCTCCATGTTGTTTTTCCCAAAGTATGTTTCAAATAATTGTTTATTTGTATTAAATTGCATCAGCAATGTTTCCGTCTATTTCATTAGTCTGTCTGTCCTCCTGAAGTCTGCTTCTATCATTGCCAAGTTTTGTATCGTCTGCAGACTTTGAAATGATACTGTCAAACCCAAGACCAGGTCATTTATATAATAACAAAAACAGCAATGGTCTTAATGGACCACTGGAAGATCCCATTGCACATTTCTCTCCAGTCAACAAAACATCTGTTCACCACAATACTCTGTCTCTTATCCCATATTAAATTATATACCCAAGTTACAGCTGTCCATTTAATACCAAGTGCTTTAATACCATGTGCTTCTACTTTCCAAATAAGTCTGTCATGAGATACTTTATCAAATGCCTTTTCAAACTCTACATATACATCTACTGCACTACCTCATCAACTATGTAAGAAAGAGTAGTGTTATAGAATTGTAAGGAATAGCGGTATATAGGATCAGAAGTTCATTCAGGAAAAATCTTCAGCAGTCTGCCTGAGCTAAACAGAATAGTCTTAATCATGTCAAATAATGTTTTTCACAAGGGCCTGTTATGTGGCCAAGGACACCAACCCAGAAACAGACCCTTGTGTAGGCATAGCTGGGCCTGATGAGAGAGAAGCCTAAAGATCCACATATCTTAACAAATGGTAAGGTAAAATGTCCATACAAGAGTTAAGTAAAAGGTTGATCTTATAGGGCCAGAGCCTAGGTTTGGAGAGGTCCATTTGAATATCTATTCCCCAGTAACTGGACAACTCAATGAATAAATGTAATTGAATGATTGACACGAGAGATCCACTGGACCCTGAAATAAGGGTTATAAATGGGCAGTCAAGAAGAAAAGCAGGGCAGATGAAGGAGAACTCCTCGAAGTGGATCCATGCTAACTTCGGTTTAACACTTCAGCCGATTTGAGAGACGACCGAAGAAGAAATCATTACCGTAGGCTGTAAATGTCAAACTGTTCTGCCTCATCATCCATCTATCTGATTTGGGCCAGCAAACTTTCTCATCTGTTATGAGTCTATGTCTATGTCTATCTTCATTACGTGTTGTATTTAAAGTGTTGTTCCTCAATAAACCGCCTAAGTCTCCTCGACTCTTTTGCGTAAGCTGTGACTCTTGATTAAGTCTCACAATCATATCAAAAATGGGGTCACAGAAGTAGGAGACATTCTCGCCTTGGTTTTTGAGAACTGTAAACTCAATTAACCCTGTGTGATCACCACTAAGACTGCATACGAAAGAGAGGGCATTTTAAATAAATGAAACCAGAATTACAATGACAATAGCATTTCACAGGGAACAGTTCATAGATATCCTAACAGAGAAAACAGACACGCTTGAGGTGATGAACATCCTAAGAGTTTTAGAAGAGTGCAATGGGGATTACAATTACATTCTCTCTGAGGATTACAGACTCTCTGAGGACATGCAGAAATGCAACCTTAAGCTAAGAAAAAGCAGAGATAAGTTGCTCTATGGGGCACACTTTGCCTCACTGTTAAAACAAAGTAAGTTATGTATGGAACCAAAATGAGCTGCTGCGACCACAGTTCAAAAGAAGAAAGAAAATAAACTTAAAGTTGAAATCATCATTGAAGCTGAAAGCCGGGCTCTGCATCAAGAAAAATGAAACATGAAAATTACTGAAAGTAAGAAGTCACCATGTTTCTTTTGTCAGAAGTCTCTTTAAAAATTGAGTGATTTTTTTGCTTTGATTCTCGCGCCACCCACCTTCTGGGAAAGAGCTCGAAGTCATTTAACTCTTTGTAGTCTTGTCTTTAATGTTAGCAGTATATAGGCAGGTTTTATTTTAAGTTCATTACTTGCCGGCTCCAAGCATGCATATACATGTATGTATTTTGGTGGGAAACTAGAGTCATATTTTTGGTTTGAACCAGTTGAAACTCTAAATTTTCTCTTGGCCCAAGATTTAGAAGTATCACAAAATGTTTGGCGCTTTTGAGTTCATAACCCATTACAGAAATCTGTATTTCTAAATTGCCTGAAAGTGTGAATGTGATTGTTGATTGTGTTTATTTGAACTTGAGATTATGCACCCAGAATTGGAATAAAGGTAACAATTTAATTTAAAGATGCAGTAGTGGATTTATTAATAAAAAAATTACTTGTATAACAATGAAAGCCACCAAAGAATTTGTTTTTATGAATGATGAGCTTCACCTTAAAGTGACCTTTAGTGGGATGCTTGGTAGAATTCAATTTAAACTTTTCAAAACACTTTGCTTTAACTGGATGAGAGATTTTAAAAAAGCTGCCATTGCTTTGTCCAGTTTAAATTGAAGATGTGTGGTCTCAGTGACTGTTTCCAAATATTTGTGGTGGTTTACAAAAGAAGGGTACCAAGATTTGGGGGAAAATTATTAAAATAGTTTGTTCTTTTTCAATTGGATATTTTTTAATTTATGTATTGTGGTGCAATTGCATGCAACTCAAAATGTTTCACTCCCCCATCTTGCAAATAAGCACACCGACATGAACTATTTCCGCAAACAGCTGATTTTTTTTAACTCACCATGCAACAGCTTTTGTTTTAGTGAAGGTAAATTTATATACTGGGTTTTATTCATTTTTACGTTTCTAAGTTGACAGAAGGAAATTATAATTAGACAAATTAACCCCTTGGGCTCTTAACATTCTTTGTTTATTCTTACAGGTGATAATTGTTTTCTGTCCACATGGCACAGCAAAAGATCCAGCAGTTTTAGGAACTTAAGAACTAATCTGCAGACATCAAGGGCAGGATTTCTAGGTCGCACTAGGGGTGGGGAACAGAGGCAGTTGAGGGGATGAAATAACTGGCACCAGCCAATATGACTTCCCACCGCTGTTCCCAGCGTAGGCAAGTTTCACCAGTCCTGGGAACCTGCTTGATCCATAAATAACAGTAATTAAGGTAGCTGAAGAGCTCATTAAGAGTTAGTTGAGGGCCATGTTCAAATTTTGATGAGGGTGCATGGGTTGCACACTGGGTTTGGGGAAGATCAGGTGCATGGAGGCAGACACAGCCGGGAGCATGTCATGGCTGAACCAGGGAATTAGATAGGTTCAATGAAAGAGAGAATGGCAGAGGGGCACTCAGCCATTGGCGCACAGGTCTGCACAGGTTGTGGGAGAGTGGTCAGTAAGCGCTTGGGCTGTACAGGGGTTTGTCAACTTACTGGAATCAAGGAAGCTTAAGAAGAGGGGCCAAGGCTTACAAACGTAATTGGGAGGCCACCTGAATACAAGAAAGGTAGCAGCTGGCTATGAGAGTGTGACCCTCGGATTTTGGTGAGATGAGAGATGCCCTGGCTGCACAGAGAGGTGGTTGGGCCCAGTGCAAGGCTTGCAGTCTCGTCAGAATGCTATTAATGTCAGGGAACATCTGATTCATGCTCCTTTCAGCTGAATGCCTCTAACTCAGGAGGAAAGGCATAGTATAAAACCCACTTTGAGCTGCCTGTTGAGAACACTTCCATTGAAGATGCAGTGGTGATGAGGAGCAAAACCCTTCATAGGAAGGGGTGAGCCCCATGCATCAGAGGGCATGGGAGTGGGATGAGGGGCAGGAAGACAACAGAGGCCATATCTTCAGCATAGGATCTGCTGCTGAAGACAGAGCTACCTTACAATGACCAAGAACCAGCGTCAGAGGAGACTGTAGCTCTCCAGACAGACGTTCACAGAGAGCATAGAAGACATCACACCTCACAGCATTGCTTTCCGTTCCCTGCCAGTAGCCATAAAAGTCACTTTGGCCTTGAATTTCTTTGCTCTGCCTCCTTCCAAGGGTCAGCTGCAGACTTTGATGGCATCTCACAAAACTGATACCCTATTTGCGAGAGCTGGACAATACATTCAATTTCAGACAGACAATGCCTCGCAGGCACAGAGGGCAATGAGTTTTATCCCCATCATTGGATTCCCCCAGATGGAGGGCATCATTGATTGCACCAGCTGAGCAATCAGTGAGATTTGTCAACAAGAAGGGCTTCCACTCTTTCAGTGCTCAGCCAGTCTGCAACCACAAGAGCTTCCTGCATTTGTTCACTTCCCTGGAGCTTCATATCTCCTTCATCCTCTGCCAATTCAGGCCGCCACAGCTCTTCACTCTACTCCTTAAATCCCATGAATGAATTCTATGGGACAAGGGATATCCCTTGAAGAGATGGCTACTCATCCGTCTACAAAAGACAAAGAAGCATTACAACTCAAGCCAATTGCTCACTAGGACTACCATAGAGCAAACCATTGGTCTTCTGAAAATGCTTGGACCAGTCGGGTTGTGACCTGCAGTATACTGCTGCAAGGGTCTCACTCAATATGGTTGTCTGCTACGCTCTCCATAGCATGGCCCTCCAGAGAGGTGTGGACCTTGAAGAGGGAGGGGTTCTGGAGGGACACAGCTCATCAGAATAGGAGGTGGAGGAGAAAGAAGCAGAACACAGAGATGCCCTGGCTGCACAGAGAGGTGGATGGGCCCAGTGCAAGGCTTGCTGGTCTCGTCAGAATGCTATTAATGTCAGGGAACATCTGATTCATGCTCATTTCAGCTGAATGCCTCTAACTCAGGAGGAAAGGCATAGTATAAAACTCACTTTGAGCTGCCTGTTGAGAACACTTCCATTGAAGATGCAGCCTGGAATAGCTCAACTCCTACTGCCATTAAAATATGCACATTTGTCGTGAGCCATCAGTCACTTTCGTGGACCCCTACTCTTCTTCACCACTTCATCCCTCTTTTCTTGTCCCACCATTAATAAAAGGAAGCTGATATGTCTGGTTCCAAGTGCAAATATTTGTATGGTGCTCAAAAGTCAAGAAGTGTTTAGTTACAAGTAATGGACACCCCAGTGACTCACTCAGTTCCCTGCCCAATACGGAGGCCTCTGTTCTTGGTAAGCCTTGTGGCCTCAGAGGAGGTAGAGGCAGCCTGCTCACTTGTCTCTGCTTGTGGCTGAGATGCCACATGGCAGACCTCCCCACTGTGGAGGTGCCAATGGGGGCACCTCCAGAGGCTGCTACACCAGTGCCTTTGCAGGTGGAGCCTCTGTCTCTGAGCCCTGCTACACAGATGCTCCCTCAGTCAGAAAGATCAAAAAAGCAGCTGATGATGTTGGTGCCCTGTGAGGGGTGGCTCCCTCATCTTCCTTGGTGATAGCCTCAGCCCTTGGCTGGTGGTCTGGATGACTGGAAGGGGCCACTAGATTGGGCACACTCTCAACCCCTCAAACCATTTCTGAGCTATCAGTTTCACTGACCAGATGATGCTACATTGGGTGCTCATCACCCAGTGCCACCCTATCTAATCATGTGCAAGGACCCATCAAAGTGTATCTGCGCTGGTGGAAGGGGAGCTTGTATGGTTCAACAGTGCTTGGCCTGAGCTCTGCTCTGGCATCACTTGGCCAGAATCAGTCTTAGCACTTCAATGTCTGAACCTGTGGGAGACACAAGAGATCATGAGAACTAGCCTTTGAGAGCAGAAACCTTTGCAGTGCTGAGATTTCCCAATGCCTTCGACATGTTGTTGGACGGGCTAGGGTTCAATGCACCCCCTCAATGTAAACATTCCAGTTTCTGTTCACCCTCTCCTCCAGTAGCGTCCATCTAATTTTCCCTGACTTGCTCTTCATCAGCGATCCTGATGATTTCCATGGTTCCCTCTTCCACTGAGGTGATAGCATGCAGGTAGGGAACCCCTCCTCTGGTCTGGGCTCTTGGGTCATTTTCAGCCCATTTCTCCTGCAAGGGCAAAAAAGAGAGAGGAGGCACTGCTGGCCTCTATGGCCAATACCAACAGCTCATATACATAAGACACAGCACCATGACTCTGAGCCTTGCTGAGTGGTCACAAGTGTCCTGTGCACAAAATCCTCCTGTGTTCAGAAGCAGCATGCACCCTCAGGCTCCTCAGTTGGTGTGTTTGCTGCAGGATGAATAACCAGAGACCAGTCCTGAGAGTTGAGCATTGAACTTAGCTTGCCTGAGCGAATCAGATCATTGAACCTTTTTTTGGCACTGGACCTAGTTTCTGCACATCACACTCTGTATGCTCACGTTCCGGTCGACCTCAATCCAGGTCTGCTTTGTCTGGGAAAGTGGCCTTCTCTTGCCAACCTGAAGGAAGAGGACCTCGCTCCTCTCCATCAATGCCTCAAGGAGGATTCCAGGTCAGCATCTGCAAAATGAGCAGTAGCCATGACTTGGGTTCTATACCTCTGCCTCTCCTGCTCCATGTTCAACAAATAAATCTGTGAAATAGCAATTAGTAATGGTTGCCATGATCTATTCAAATAAAGACTATTCTCTTTCAGTCCTGCCTCCATTCCTGCCCTGCAGCCAATTAACAGATCACCCTCATGAAAATCAAGGGCTCTAAGTGCTTCCCCATGGGGACAGGATTGGGATCCAGAAACAGTCACAATGTCCATTTGCCACCCTCAGGATGAAAATCCTGCTCCAAATGCCACAACATAATGATAATTATAGACTAATGGTTTTGTGTCACACAGACTTGGCCTCAATCCATTCAGGTATTTTTTTTTCTAGACAAAATGCTTGAGAAGGGAGATATGGAAGCCACCTCCAAAATAACTGCAAGCACTTTTTCCTCTAATGTAAAACCACTGAGCCTGGGATTCACTGTTTCTGAGATTGGAATCACTAAAAATAAATTGCTATGTGTTGCTATTTCAAGCACTCAGGGAGGGAAAATTTACCTGAAGTTTAAGGGAATAATCAATTTTTCACTTAAAAGGAATTGGTGGAACTAGGTGGGGTTCTTATGTATCATGGCCTTGATGCTTGCAGTGCCTGAATGTGAGAGGACACTGATGTTGATGCATCTGTCCTTCCACCACTGCCTGCGGAAGAATGGGAAGACAGATGCACCAACATCAGTGTCCTCTCACAAGTAGGCACCACAAGCATCGAGGCTATGATCATTCGCCATCAGCTCAGTTGGGTTGGTCATATAATTCGAATGTCAGGTAGAAGCTCCCAAAGCAGGTCTTCATCTTCCAACTCAGTTCGACACACCAAAGGAAAGTGCTTCAAGGATGTGCTGAAAGCCAACATGAAGAAATACAGCATTGACATTAACTCCTGGGAGATCATGGCTTTGGACCAAACCAGATGGTGGTAGAGTCTGTGGGAAGGATCCCAGCATTTTGAGATGCAACAACAACAAAATGAAGAAGAAAAGCAAAGCAGCGAAAAAAACACACCATGCCCCGAACTGATAATACACAACCAGACATCCCACATGACAACAAATGCCCTATATTCTATAAAGGCTGCAGATCCCAAATTGGCCTCATCAGCCATCTTCCAACTCATGGAAGACAATCATCCTCACTAGTGTGGGATAGCCAATAATAATAAATTTTCAAGTAATAAAGTTTCTTTTGAGGAGAAATAAAATTGAACATTGACAAAAGCCCAAGCTACTGAATTTGGGATAATTTTCAAATGATCAAAATGTCAGGTTCAACATAATTGTTATTTTTAGGACAGAAAACGTCATCCAAAATAAAAAAAAACAAAATTTGTAACTGGGACCACATGGAAATGTTTAACTTATATTTTGTATTGGACAGTAAAGTTCCTCCAGGGTTCATGAATGAGATAGAATGATAATTAATGTGATGCCCAACTGAGGATAGAGGGTAGGTACAGGAAGAACACAGCACCAAATGAGAATTAGGATAATTGGAACTTATTAACCTGGTAACCAAGTACAATTCTAGTGAAAGTCTGGAAAGTGTTGATTAGAAAAGTAATTTTGATAGCTTTCTCTTGAAGATTTCTGAATCCTTGCCAATGAACATTTTAAGAAAACTGCATTTGATATCCTGGCCATTACCCAAGGCATCGGGACCATGCAAGGGAGATAAGAAAAGATCTCAGGTGAGATACCCCTCCAATCTTTTGCATCAAATGGCACATGTGGCATTATATTGAGATAGCACTCTGTGTACAGATGTGATTTGTTAGATGTAAAACAAATAACGTGCAGTTATGCATGGTGAATCTGCACTGAAGTATAGGCCTCAGACATGCTTGTCCACTTGACAACAGCATAACATAAAATAGTTAATATGGCCAGTAGGGTGGCCACTGGCTGGAATTTTCCATCCCCGTTGGGGACAGGCATCATGAACAATATGGCGAGAAGGCCAAAATTCAATTTTACGTTGTTGTGAAACCAGTTTGTGATCATCTGCTCCCTGTCAATGGCGGGTTGCCTTTCCTGCAATCCAATTTTGGGAGCATTATTTTAATGCATTTGCATCTATTTATAAGCCCTGCTCACTGGAATAATCCCCCCATGCTGAATCATCCGGGCCACGCCTACGTGTTTCACAACTGTCCATAAGCAACATGCACCTGGCAAGCTGCACTTCACTTGGGACTTAGAGATTTGTTTGCCTACCTTTCTTCGGTCAGCACTCACAGTCATTAGCGCCAGGTTTCACAGGCAGCGCCCTATCACTTTTAGGGGGGGTTCACGGACAGGTGTCTACCTACTGGACCAGCTTTAAGGCAGGGGTGGCTTTTCAACAGTTGCAGGGCTAGGGCCTGCTTGGGGAAGGGGGAGAAGTAGCTTCAGGCAAGGGAAGAGGCTGCAGGCTGAGGGCTGTACTCAAAAAGGGGTGTATCCCAGAGTGTGCGCGGGGGCACATGTTGCTCTGCACAAGTGGCCTCAAGGTGGTGAGGGCTGAGGAGGCAGTCTCCAGAGGAGATGATGATGTGAGGGTTTGTGTGAGAGAGTGAATGATGATGTCCCTTGAGCTGGCTATAAGTAAGATGCCAGTGAATCTGTGATGGCCTTGTGAGTGTGTGGGTTTTGAGTGATGAGATGGTTGCCTTATGCTGCACATAAGAGGTCAGCCATCCATTTTCTACACTGGATGACTGACCTCTTGTGTGCAGCATTGGCACTGACCACCTCTGCCACTGCCTCCCAAGCCAGAATGGTGAGACTGATGGGCATCCTACAGCCAGAGCTGGGGTAGAGGACATCGCAGCAGGCTCCATGGTGTTCAGAAGGCATCCCAGGGATTTTTCACTAAATCAGGGGATTGCACTCTTCTTGGCTTTTGGAGCCAGGTCTTCACCAGTGCCCTCCTGGGCTGCAAGCATTGAGAAGTGTGCACACAGCTGCAGTCACTAGCCCTCAATTTTCTTAATCCTGATTCCATATTCTCCTTTAATTTTACTCCTTTTGACAGCTACCAGTGTGTTTAATTCTCTCCTGATTATGTTAAAGTTGATTTTTCTGTGGCATATGTACCAATGCCTTGATGATTTAAAATGTTGGGCGCAATTGTCCCAGATTTGCACGAAGTGCAGTAACAGGCGAGGAAAAAGGATGTTTTACCTGTTGATTGCAATGGCGGCTTTTAGCGCCTTATTGTCCCATTCCACATCATTAATTATGTAGACACAGGAAACACGCCATCTCGCTGGTAACAGTGTGGCAGGCAAATCGGACACCAGTAAAAGTGTCACTTCTCAACAAAGTGCTTGTGACTCCTTGACCCTTTTGGGTAATCTGCGACCCTTGATCAAATCTTAAAACACTTTTGGTTACTCTATCATAGAACACATTCAGGTTAGTCAAACATGATTTACCATTAACAAATCCATGTAGGCTGTCCCTTATTAATCTATGCTACCCCCAGTGAGAATTAACTGTATCCTTAACAATGGTCTCTAGTAGTTTGCCCACCAGTGACTGCTTGCTCTGTGGTTACCAGGTTTTTCCCTCTGCCCTTTTTGACCAGGGGTATAACATTTGCAAACCTCCTGTCCTCTGCCACTCCTATAACCAGGGAGATTGTGGTCAGAGCTTCGATCTCCATCATTGGTTCTGACATTACAACAGTGACCACACTTCCAAAGTACTTCATTGATTGTAAACCACTTTGGGAGAGGTTGGAAAAGGTGCTGTATGAATGCAAGTCTTTCTTTCTCTCTTCCTTCAGAAAGGTTATGATTTCAAGCCTATCATTCTACATGTGGCAAGTCTCACCAGATCTCCTAGAGAGCAAGAAGTTCTGAGCAGAAACAAATCCTTTATGTTAGTATTGGTGGGATTCTAGGAATAGGATACCTGCCACGTCTTAGTCCAGGAACAGCATGTGACACTTTGGCTGGGAAACTTGTAAAGAAGCGATTTGATAACTTATAAGAAAATTATTGATTTGACTTTTGAGGTTAGAGGTAATCGCACATGGATGAATGATCAGAATTAAATAAAAATTATAAAGCATCAATAACTCATGTAAAATCTGAGACAAAGCTGTAAGTGAAAGCAGTTTTAAATTTCACTTCATAATCGTTGGGTTCATTTGGGTAGTAATATAGTCAGTGCAATTATGTTATTTCTGTATACTGCAGGCTTTTGCATATCTGAAGGGGATTGCAAGTGATACAAAACTTGTGATGCTGTGAATGCAATTTAATGTAGTCAAACGTGAAAGCCTAATTATATCACTGCTTATTTGGAATCATTTACACTTCCCCATCGACACGTCCAACACCATTCAAAGGAGCCCATGTATTTTCTCATCTTGAAGATTGAAACTATTTAACTGCTCCCCTCTTAACACCCTGCCCTGAACTCTTCCCAGCAATCCCATATCCAGCTTTACTCCGTTTCTTCCTTTCCCCAACCATCATTAGCATCTGACTCAGGTCTTCACCAGGCTGATTTACATGAGCTTTACCTCTTGTGCACTTGTTCCCCACTCAGCCCAACAATTATCACATAGCTACCCTCCCTCAGCTTAATGTCTGCCGACTCTCAGTCACCTCACTTCAGACTGTGTCCTCCCTCAGCCCAGTGATTACCATTATTCATAACCAGCAATCTGTTTCTGATGGTGCCCTAGTTAAAGTCATGAATTGTATTTTCCGTAACTGCAACCAGAGTGCAACATTTCACCCTCATCCCCCTTGGCCTTTCCATTGTGTTTGACACTTTATCCTCCTACACATCTGTGACCTTTCTCTGTGTCATAGCCCTAGTTTGTTACTTCCCCTACCTGTTCCAACACATTTCTTAGAGTGGCTTCTTCTCCTGTTCCCACAGATATTCAGGGGACCCTGAGGCCTCTACCTTTGGTCCTTTCTTTTCCTCATTTACATCATGCTCCTTGGCAACCTCATGGAGTCAATTTTCACATATATGCTGACCAGCCTTGACTCCTCAACCACTATTGTGCTGTCTAACTGGTGATATGAATTTGAGGCCTGCAAAAGAGGAAATTGCTTCAACTCGACAGCCAGAAAACTGAAACCTTCCTGTTTGGCTCATACATCTTAGTCTTCAATTCCTTCCCTCTCTCTTTGGCAATTTCCTCAGTTTTAATCAAACATTCCAAAGCCTCAGTGTCCTGTTTTATCCTCAACTGTTAGACTGCCTATCTTAGACACTACCAACATTGTCTGTTTCTGCCTCAGCAACGTTGCCTATTTTTACACATTTGTTTTCTGAAGTGTCAATTATTGCAGCACTCGCTCTTACAAACCTCCCGAATTCTGGCCTTCACAAATTGCAACATACCCATAACCTGCCATCTGCACCTTAACCAACACTAAATTCCCAGTCTGCTCACCTATTGTCCCTTCCCTCACCAACACTCATTGACTCTCTGTCCCCTAATATACTGATTTCAAAATCTTTGTCCTCATCTACAAGTCTCTCTTTGCCATGTGCCTCCATAGCTCTTCAAATTCACCAACTAATTTAAACCCACACTTCCATGAGGGACTAAGACCTCACCCTATATATCTATTTTATGAAATATACAGAGATATACTCATTGCTATCTCTAAAAATCTCAATCTGGGACAAATACCTAAAATGGCTGAATCTATGTCTGCTTGTGACTCCGAACAAAGGAAGCTACCTGGCAGTATATCAGGGAAGCTTGCACAACATTATTCCTGAAGAGCCACGAACGACCCCCTGTGGACTGCACAGACAAAATTCAAAGAGAGCTTTACAAAGGCCATCTGCATTTCATAATCCAGGCTGGTTAGACAAGGGGCCCCGCAACCTTCCTTTCAATTCTTAATGGTCACACATTTAACAATCTTGAGGGACAAGGTGAGGTACACAAATCCGTTATCAAAGACAGTGTGGAGAGGTGGGAGTCATGTGATACGGGCCTCTGGTTTGTGGAACCAGTGATTTGCCTTATTGAACTGCAAAGTCTCAATCTGTTTTTTTACCATCTGAATAGCAGTCTCATAGACAAGGAGATCTGGTCCAGGGTGACACCCAGCTCCATCTATCCTGCTTCTGCTGGAAATTCTGTATCATTGCCTACAAGACTGATATATCCCTGCATGCCTACCTCATTGTGTGAAGTCAATACCACCAGAAAAGTGAATTATCCTGCATCGCTTTACAGCCCGCCGAACTCTGTGAAGGAATACCTCATTGGACTTTGATTCTGAACTCTGGAACCCACTTGAAACAATATTTATTTTCTCTGTGGTCTCTGCACTGTAAATCTTTCTTTTCTCTATCCCTCTTTTACTGTATGAATGCAAAGGAAGCAATGCTGTGACCTGCATCTCGTGTTTGAGTGTTTGAAAATAAACTAACCCTTTGAGTTCATCCTATCTCAAGTTTGCTGTGGGGTTATTAATAGAAAATTGGATTGCACCAAAACTGAGGGGTTCAAAATACGCCACCACTTGTATAGAGGGAAACAAATCAAAACGCCTTTCTGTTTACAAATGGGTGGTAAGAGAAATTAATGCTGTTTAAAGTAAACCCCTTCCTGTCTGTAACACTTCCCTCTTCCAACTGGCTGATTTTGCATTCCCCATGTTTAGCTCCAGACCTATTTTGGCCCCAACATCTGGAATGCTCATTATGCTTCCTTTGTTCCTCCTTAAAAGCCTCCTCAAAATATATTTCTTCAATCTTCCCTTCACAGGTGCCAGTCTTCAGCCAATTCGATTCACTCTATGTGATATAAGGAAATGGCTGAAGGCATGGGATACCGCAAAGGCTATGGGCCCTTACAATATTCCAGCAATAGTACTGAAGACTTTTGCTCCAGAACTTGCCGCGCCCCTAGCCAAGCTGTTCAGTATAGCTACAACACTGGCATCTACCCGGCAATGTGGAAAATTGACTAGGGATTCCCTGTACACAAAAAGCTGGACAGATATAACATGGCCAATTACTGCCCCATCAGTCTACTCTCAATCATCAATAAAGTGATGGAAGGGGTCATCAATAGTTCTATCAAGTGGCACTTGCTTAACAATAACCTGCTCACTGACGTTTATTTTGGGTTCCGTCAGGGTCACTCAGCTCCTGACCTCATTACACCCTTGGTTCAACATGAACAAAAGAGCTGAGATGAGAGTGACTGCCCTTGACATCAAGGCAGCATTTGACCAAGTGTCACACCAAGAAGCCCTAGCAAAACTGGAGTCAATGGGAATCGAGGGGGGGGAACTCTCCGCTAGTTGGAGTCATATCTAGCACAAAGGAAAGTGGTTATGGTTGCTGGAGGTCAATCATCTCAGTTTCAGGACAGCATTGCAAGAGTTCCTCAGGGCAGCATCCTACGCCCAACCATCTTCAGCTGATTCCTTCCATCATAAGGCCAGAAGTGGGGATGTTCACTGATGATTGCACCATTCACAACTCCTCAGATACTGAAACAGTTCATGTGCAAATTCAGCAAGACCTGGACAATTTCCAGGCTTGGGCTGACAAGAGGAAACTAACATTCACACCACATTAGTGCCAGGCAATGACCATCTCCAACAAGAGAGAATCTAACCATTGCCCCTTGACATTCAATGGCATCACCATCAACATCCTGGGGGTTATCATTGACCAGAAACTGAACTGGACTAGCCATATAAATACTGTGGCTGGTCAGAGGCTAGGAATCCTGTGACAAATAACTCATCTCCTGACTCCCCACCTACAAGGCATAAGTCAGGAGTGCGATGGAATACCCTCCACTTGCCTGGATGAGTATAGCTCCAGCAACACTCAAGAAGCATGACACATAACAAGACAAAGCAGCCCACTTGATTGGGACCCTATCCGCAAACATTCACTCCTGCCACAGCTGATGCACAGTGACAGCAGTATGTACCATATACAAGATGCACTGCAGGAACTCATCAAACCACCTTAGACAGCACATTTCAAACCCACAACCACTACCATCTAGAAGGACAAGTACAGCAGACACATGGGAGCTCTAACACCTGAAAGCCAATCACCATCCTGATGTGGAAATATATCACTGTTCTTTCACTGTCGCTGGGTCAAAATTCTGGAACTCCCTCCCTAACAGCACTGTAGGTGTACCTATGCCACTGGAACTGCAGCAGTTCAAGAAGGCAGCTCACCACCACGTTCTCAAGGGCAATTAATGCTGGCCTTGCCAGTGTCACCCGCATCCCATGAATGAATTTTTTAAAAATTCACCCAGTCACACAGGATTGGTTAATAACCTTAAGCACAGGTTAATTATGGATCACAATTCTTGTGAGAAATATGGTAAATGTGACAGTGTAACATCAGAGTTCGTTTGAGGGTGCAGGGGAATATGCCATACCCCTTATTGCAAAACTGTGCCATGCCACACTCTTCACTGCAGCATTCTCTGAAGTGCCACATCCCTCATGAGAACACTTAGATACACAGATAATTTATATTATGGCTTCCACACAAATTTCTTATACCTCAGTTATATTGAGCAATGTAGTACATCAGTATTGTACCGAGCATGAGTGATTTCAGAGTGCAGCATATCAAAGAGTTATGCAAAGAGGGGTGAGGTATCAGAATTATAACGAGGGATATGATACATCATATAAAGGCCTATTGTACATCAGAATATTAGTGCAAGGCATGTCATTTATCAGTGTTATGTCGTAATTGGTGTGGAAGAAAGACAGGCATTTATATGCCTAGTTATTTTTGACAGATTAAAAGTATTTCGAATGCTTTATAGAGAAGAGTTATACTGGTTTGGTATATCAGAATGCTGGGTGAGGCATATACTGTATTGAGTAGTGTGATATAGTGCATTAGTGTGTCATTAGTGTGTCATTGGGAGAATAAAAAGGCTGCTGTACTTTAAGCAGAAGCTTCCAACAAAAATAACTTGTTGGTAGTTATGCTTCCAAGTAACTCGGATTCTGAAGAAATGATTGCAGAATCATTAATTATGTCATAGAAAAATGATAAAATAACGGATAGACATGAGAACTTGGGTTCAGGTCTCCCATTATATGCTATAGAAGCTAGAGTTGAAAAGGTGACAGAATGAAGTTCCATTTGTCCAACGTAGTGTTTCCAAATTGGTCTACAATAAAACAAAATTGTTTTATAGGATTCTATTTGATGTTGTATCATTCACAAAGCTGTACTGAACTCCCATTTAATATACAAATATTCATTATTATTTGAATGTTAACATTATTTTTTAAATCTTTGCCCAACACATGAAAAACTTGTTAGGTATTTCCTTCTAAGGGTTAGATCTCCATCACAGTCTTGTTACTAATAAAAAAATTTATTATTGATTTAATTCTAATGGATCTCAATGTACTCAAAGCTGAGGAGTTAATCTTCCAGAGCAGCTGCTCTCAGTTTGGTCCAGTATAGAATGATGAGGCTGCAGTTCATGTGTAAGAGATATTAGGATTCTCAAAATATCGTGACATGATCACTTCCAACCCCCTCGACCTGAACGCTCCCTGCCTCCAACAGGCTATCACCTGCTATAAACATTTACCCAACTCGTCATCATGTCAGACTGAATATACAAATCATAAGCAACACACACCTAGTTTATATGAGGACCAAAAATTGAGATGCTATGCAATGAGGCAGAGTTTGTCATGTAAAATAGCTTCTGAAGTCCTCAAATGCATCCAATTTGCAGACTGAGATATATGGATATATACTGTTTAACAGATTTAATAGTTTGAGATAATGGTGGAGATTTTTAACCTAAATGGGCAGTAAGAATCAATTGACTTCAATGGAGAATAAAATTGTATGGGTGTAAAATCAGTGTTAAAACCTAATCCCATCAGCTTCTGAATGGGCCCAAGTCAAAATACAAGGTTTGTTATAAAGAATCTAACTGTCTAACACTTTCAGTGCGCCTGCTCTGTATGTTTTGGCTAAATAGAGCCCATTTGAAAGAAGGCGGCTCAGTTCGTAAGAAGGCAAAAGTTTAAAATGTTTTATTTTTACTGAATTTATAAATTTGGTTTGAATGCTCATTGATGTATGAATTTATACCACAATGGAAGGGAGGGGGTTGATTCAGCATTGAATCAATCACTTTGAGTGCGACCAGTATTAGGTGGAAACCAGAGTAGGGCAAGGGCGGCAGGTACCTGCCTGAGGCGCATTACTGATAAATTTGGATATTTATGAAAAGGCATCAGCTTTTATTGTTACATTTCTAGTTCTAACTCAATATTACCAGATATTTTAAAATCACTTCCACTGGGTATCAGACCTGGTATTTTAACCTCTTTGTTACTAGTCTTGTACCATAACCACAGTTTTGAAGAAGTAATATTGGACTCAAAATGTTAATTCTATTTCTCTCTCTCCACAGATGCTGCCAGACCAGCTGAGTTTTTCTGTTTTTATACCATAATCACTAGACTGTCATACTTATGGCTGTTCCTATTGTAGATAAGCAGAGGGAGGGGCAATTTTTCATTGGAAGTCAGTTTGAATTTAGGTTTGGGTTTGAATTCACCACAGTTTCAAAAAAAAGGATCAGTATCATTCTTACATGTGGTTTCAAAGTCATGACAAAATTTATCAGAGAAATATTTTCCTTGCTTTGTTCTGATGAAAGATCTTGTTTCTGTCTTCACAGATGCAGTCTGACTTCCTAAGTAACTCTTTCAAGTATAAACACATTTCCATCTGTTTCAGATGAAGTTACATTGTTTCATAGTTTGCCATTGTGAGATTTGAACTCTTGATGTTGGGGTTACAAACCCAATACCATATCCACTTGGCTATTTAGGCCAAGCCTTAACTGCCTAACTACTTCCAGCATTTTCTATTTGTATATAATTGTTTGTCTTGATTTGTTTTCATTAAAGATCACATGGTACAAAAAAAATGGGCTGGAAGCCCATTTAGCCCATTTTTTCCACAGACAGTGCACAACGAGCTCTATCATAGGCTCTTCTGAGGGAGGCTAAATAATAACCGATAAACTTTCAAAAAGGCAAAACTGAAATTTCTCCATCATTTTTAAAAATAAGAGTAGGAACTACAAGATATAACACTTATTTAGACCTTATTGATGGCCATTCACAGATGGTATACTCTTGGTTAAAAAGAATTCACATAACTGTAAACATAATAGCTTTTGACAGGAACCTATTCCATTAGTAGAGAAACAATTTTCTTCATTGGTAATTGGCAAAAGAAACAATGGCAACATGAGGAAAATCATTTTTACGCAGCCAGTGGTTAGGATCTGGACTGCACTTCCTGAGAGTGGTGAAGGCAGGTTCAATTGAGGCATTTAAGAGGAAATTGGATTATTATATGAAAAAAAGAATGTGCAGAGCCATGGAGAGAAGGTGGGGTGAATTGTTCCTTCAGAGAACCAGCACAGACATGATGGGCTGAATAGCCACCTTCTGTAGTGTAACCATTCTATGATTATCAAACTGAAGAGTCTTCTTTTAATATGAAAGGGCTTGAAGCCTCTGGACTTTGGATAGAACCTCCATAAGTGGCTTTCCATATTGTGGCTTTCTCCAGAACCAGAGTATTTTCACATCTAACATTCTTCATTTCTAAATCTATACTTTTCTAACTACACTATATAGTTTACATAACACAATATCTACTGTCCAAGTTGCCAGCAGGCAAAGAGAGACACATATACATAAGGTGCAGTTTTAATCCTGCTGGCCTGTTCCGAAACCATTTGCAACACACTCCATTTTAATTGCTGAATTTGGCTTTTAAGATCTCAATAAACACACTGCAATGCTCAGGACACTGCTTCCCAATGTTGCCACAGTTGCATTAACTGGAACTTGTTTCATCATAACCACTTCTTCAATCACAAGGGCTTTCTTTCACTGAATGTTCAGCTGGTGTGTGACCATCACAAATGCATCCTGCAGGTCTACGCACAGTTCCCAGGTAATGTCCATGACTCCTATATTCTCAATAGGCTTCAGATCGCTGACATCTTCCAGGGTACACAGAGGCTGGAGGGTTGGCTCCTTGGGGACAAGAGCTACCGGCAGAAGACATGGCTGATGACACCCTGCGGTGGCCTCAGAGTGCAGCAGAGCGAAGGTACAACGAGACTCATGCTGCAACTCGCACCTTGGTGGAGCAAACCATCGGGATGCTGAAAATGAGGTTCCAATGCCTGGACCGGTCTGGCGGAGCCCTGCAATACAGTCCGCAGAGGGTGTCACGCATCATCGTCACCTGCTGTGCTCTTTACAACCAGGCACTGCAAAAGGGAGAGGAGCTGGAGCAACTGGATGTCTCCTCCAATGAGAGGGTATCGATGGGGATGAGGGTGAAGAGGACCTCGAAGGCGAGGATGACGGCGATGAGGCCATTGCACTGGTCAGATAAGGCAGGCGCGTTCGAATGACCCTCATTGCTTCTAGATTTGTGGAGGATGATGATGACATGCAGTGAGGAGACATCATAGATCCTCTCATTGCATCTGTGAATGTTTGACTCCAGTCTGGCTGATGGCATTGCACATTCCCTCTGTGATAAGGCTCCTGTCATGGAGACGCAGCAGATGCCCTGATTGTCACTAGATTCCAGGAGGATGATGATGTTATGTAATAAGGACACTCCACAGATCTTCACATAGCGTCTGTGAATGTCTGACTCCTATCTGGCTGAGGGCAGCTCATTTGCACTCTGTGATCAGGGTCATATCATGGCGACGTAGTCGTGAAACTTTAAATGCACCTGATCCTTGGTCAGCCTTCAGCACCTGACCCCATCAGGGGCACAGCGTCACTGGTCACAGGTGCAGAAGAGATGGGGGGGGCCAGCCCCACCTTAAAGGTGCTGAGTGCACTCAGAGAGAATGACGGAACTCTGTGACGCCTGCCCACGACATTCTGGCAGCAATGACAAACATCATCGAGGTGCAGGCATCAGTAATGTGTCCAATGACTGTGAAGCCGGACCATAACTTTAATCTGAGGTTTACACGCTGCTCAGGGAAGAGGCCCTGGATGAGACACCTGCCTTTATCTCGTGCAGGAACCAAGGTTTCACGTCAAAGTGACAAGAACACTGCTCATCACAACAAGGAGCCATAGGCAAAGAGATATTCTTGGCAGTTTATTGACAATAGTAAACATTATGTACAAGTGATTAACACCCAGGCCCATGCTGTGGAATTACATCTTCTTAACCTTCCTAACACTGCCGCTACATCTTGGTGCTCCTCCAATCTCCACAGCAGAGGTGGAGGCAGCCTGCTGACTGCTATGCCCTGTCTGTGATGATCTTGATGGTTGACTTCTGGAGGACCAAGACCTGCTTTTGGGGTCCTGCTGTGCAACAGTGGCACCGTCCTCAGGCTGTGGAGCTGGAGCTGCTTGGAATCATAGGAAGAGGGGATTTGGAAGAGTTTGACACTCCCAGAGTCACCTGGGTGGGTGGCCTGGGATGTGCACGTGCTGATCCTCCTCACTATGGGCGCCAGTCAGTCCCTAGCTGACTCATTGAGGAGAAGGGGGAGCTGGAGTGAGATCGAGCTGCCTCACACCCCTCTCACACTGACACTGTTGGAGGCCAACTATGATGTCAGCGACGGAGTTCAGCCCGCGCAGCAGTGTGGATCAAGGTCTCCATCCTACCAGTGTCGACATTGGTGCATTGGTATGCGAATGCTGTCGCCTCAGACTGAAGGCAGATGGACTCCTCCATCGTGCCTTGCAATCTGAGGAGTGCAGCAGACATCCTTTCCTGATGTTCCTGAGCTTGCCTTTGCAGCTCCAGCGACTGAGGTCTAACCGAGTCCAGAGGCTCCTCATCTGACTCGGACTCAGCAGATTTGACCTCCAGGAGTCCTCCAACTGCCAGAAACCTGGGAAATCCCAGCCAGCGCCTGTTGTGGATCAGACAGTGCGATGTGCTCACCAGATTGTGACCCAGTGGCTACTCTAAAGCTAAGTCCCACCGAAGTGTCTGTCTCTGCGCTGGTGGAGGGAGTTGGTAAGTGCTGTAATGGGTCTTCAATTGGGATTTCAGCAGATTCCTCTTCTAAGGTTTCTTTGGGGCTTGAGTTGAGAATTTGGGTCATGGACTCCCCCAGATGTTTCCCAGATATGCCTGCAAAAGCAAGGAGAGATAATTAGTGCATGGCAGTGGCCTGTGAAACAGGACACATCACTCACAGCATGGTTGTCTGGTGGATGTTGCACTGCTGGATCCTCACTTGGCTGAGCACCGCTGACCTCTTTGTCAGCATAGGAACAGTCCAGATCTTCACTGGCCAGCTGGATGACTCTATTTTCAAAGTCTGTTAGCATCTTGATGTCGGGCATTCCTCCACCAGTCTGTGACCTCTCCCCCTTGTTGTGTTGCAGCTTGTCCTGCATGAATACAGAAGGAGATAGCGTAGGCAGGACGCCTGCCGGGTCAAATGATAAGTATGCCTGGCATGTGTGGGTGTCGAGTAGTCCCATGGACGGGATGAGGACAATGAAGGGGTGTGTGTGAGAGAGTGAATGGTGATGTCCCTTGAATTGGCAGTGAGTGAGAACCCTTTGGATGTGTGATGGGTTTGTGAGTGTGTGAGCTGGAAGCATTGAGAGGTGTGCAAGTGGCGGGTCAGTGGAAGAAAGTGGCGAGGTGACAGCATGGCGGGTGAATCGAAGGCTGCCTGTCATTGAAACAGCGTGTTTCCCGGGAATGTATGATTAATGAGGCGGGATTGGGGCGATATGGCGTGAAAAGCCGCCATTGTGACCAGCAGGTAAAATGTGCTTTTTCCCGCCCACTACCTCACAGTGCAAACCTGGGCCGATTCCTTCCATTGTGGTTGATACTAAAAACTCCCCAATCAGCAAACTAGAAAGGCAAAGGAATGATTTGACTTCAAATCCTAGAAGGTACAGCACAGAAGGAGGCCATTCAACCCCTTGTGTGTATGTTGGCTCTTTGGAAGGGCTATCTAATTAGTCCTATCTCCTGCTGTTTCAACACAGCCCTGCAATTTCCTCCTTTTAAAGTATAAACAAGCTGCTTTTTACTGGTTTTTTTTTGGACTTTGCCGTGTTTCCAAGTGTCCACAAGTGAATGTACACAAAGGAAAGTAGGAAAACAATGACATTCTGATACTTTGGTAGGCACCAAGCTAGTATTTTCACATTGTCTGGAACAGCTGCAGCCACATGTGCCATCTACGGCCATGAAGACTGCTTGTCAGTGATATCAGATTGTTTTCAGGGAGGATGCTGAATGTTCTGTTTCATGCAATAAAGTTCTCTTTTTAAGATCAATACCACCTCTTACTGGACTATTAATGAAACACTGTGAAGTAGGGGACAAAGGAGGGGAGAGTGAGCAATAGACACCCACTTGTTCTCCCATGTAACATCAGAAAATGAGGATCCAGGATAACTTGCTCTTTTCAAAGGCCATATACAATCTGCTGGTTTCTACCTAGCCATTTTATCTCTTCTGTGGCGATTCTGCAAAAAAATTGATCCCCAAAACTCTTAGAGTATCTATCCATCTACACTTCCACTGTTCAACCATGACCAACTTCCTTCTAAACAATCTATTCTTTCCTGTCCCTGTGGAGATACTATTGCATTCACTGGAATATTTGTTCAGATCGGTCTATATTTGTACCTATGACCTTATAACCTACCTCAATTAGATATTTATCCATTTCTTTTTGAAAACAATCAACACAATATTTACTGCTTTCCTGTTCTGTATATCCACTAGATCACAATTGGTAATTACGGTTGAGGAAGGCCCATCTTATCCATTCATCAAGAAAGAACCACATAAAACTCTACCTTCCACTTCAGGCCTCAGTAGCCTCTGGCAAAACACCATTCATAAAGTTTTCAAGCATGCAACTGCAACACAAAAACTGACTTCCAAGTTCCCAGTAACCAGCAGTTTTGAAGTA
Source organism: Carcharodon carcharias (assembly GCF_017639515.1). Lineage (NCBI taxonomy): Eukaryota > Metazoa > Chordata > Chondrichthyes > Lamniformes > Lamnidae > Carcharodon > Carcharodon carcharias. Next base: position 98,195,157 of record NC_054480.1, read on the forward strand.
TAACACCCTCTTAAAGGAACAATTGAGAGACAACAATAAATGTGCAGGTGATCCTGATTATAAATTTTAGAATTAGGGGCAACTCGGTATCATAAGCTTGTCCTTTAAATAGTACTTAAATACAAAATTTAGCCTTGACTTTAGCCTTGCCTCTGAGTCAAAGATCATGGGTGGTACTTAACAGAGGCGACTGGGATCTCGCCTGCCAGTTGGAGAGACAGCGAGAGTCCCATGTCACCTTTTTTGGAGAAGGCCTGCTGTATTGAGTGGCAATCAGGCACTTAGCTGGGCAGTGACAGGATCAAGTACCCAGGGGTTGGGATCCTGCCCCTTGAGAGCTGCCAGTCAATCAGAGGCTGGCAGCTGTGCATTGTTCAGGGAAACAGTGGCTGCTGTCGGCAATGCACCCACCCAAGACCTAGGACTGACAAAGGATCCGGGCCACAGGTGAGCAGTGGCAGGATGGTGGTTGTGGAGGAATGGGGTAGAGGTGGTCCCAGAAAGAGTAGGATGTGGCTCTCAGCCAGCCTCGCCCTTCTCAATGCCAGACTCCTTGATCAAGCACTGAGTGCCTTTGAAAGAGGGACCCAGCCTCCCCAACCTTGGAAGCCCACAAGCAACTTCACCAGGGTTTGCTATTTGGGCTTCCAGTGTGGCAAGTCCCCACCCACCACTGGGTGAGTAGCAGGAGCAGCAAGATGAGGCCTTTAAGTGGGCATTAACTGCCCACTTAGGATCCTTAATTGGTAGTGGGGCAGAAAGACCAACCATGACCTTCCCATGCCTGACTTTTTAAAAGGCACCCGGACCTAATTGATCAACTGATCAACTGATTGAAGAAAGAAGATGATCCTCCAGTAACACTCTGAAGCTGAAAGATGGGCCTCCTCAAAGAGATTGATGCTGGAAGATCCACCTGATAGGTGCTTCCCCCACCCACTGCTGCATGGGTCGCTGGAGGCCTCCATCCCAAACTCTGGATGCAGCCCAGGCTTTCTTAAGGTAAGTGCTGACAACGCCACGTTGGTCCGGGCGTGTTCTGGATTGGCATAATTTCCTGCTGGTGGGGCAGACAATTGGGGGGTGGGGGCAGTTCTGGTTAGGCCATCATCTGCATCCCATCGGTTTCACACCGGTATCTGGTGGTACTTGTGACCTGTCATGGTGGACGAAAGCAGAAGATCTCCCTGTCATTTTACGCCAGCGTGAAACCGACTTTTGCAGTTCCCACCTCATTGTTCCCCACCCTCCCCCAAGTGAACGGGCTTTGTGGAGTCAGGAGGTGAGTTACTCGCCGCAGGATTCCTAGCCTCTGACCTGCTCTTGTAGCCACATTATTTATATGGCTAGTCCAGTTCAGTTTCTGGTCAATGGTAACCCCCAGGATGACACACCCGCCCTGCATCAATCAACATCATCACATCAGATTGACTGGACATTTACTTCTTTGCTGTTTTTGGGACCTTGCTGTGAAAATTGACTACTGTTTCTATTAAGAGTGTGTGAGAGATGCAATATAAAAACAATTCCTTTCCTATTTAAAAAACACAATTCACCTCTAAACATTTCCAAGCTGACTGGTCTCTGCATCATGGTGTTGCAGCTGCAACCTTCATTAGCTTAGCAATAATTAAAATGTTATGACCTCATCAATTTATCAACAAACTATGTTGCAGCATTATACTAGCTCACAATATTACTCTGCCCGTCCACCAAGTGCATTTGTGCACCCGCCTTCAGCCACCTCCTCCAACATGCTTCATCTGATGTAAAGCTCATACAATTAAAGAGGCTTGCTCATTGCAATGATTTCAAGCACGAAGTTAGGAGACTTTGAAAGCACTGACTCATTACTAGTTGTTCTTTGATTTAAGTTTGGGTCTGAGTGTTAGTGGATTCCATTTGCACAGAACAGCTGTGTAAATATCAGTGGAGGCTGGGGGCTGAAATTACATGCTTTCATAGGAATTGTGTTAATGCCTCAGCTACACCAGTTCAGTTCAACCTTTCATCTGACAGTGTTGAACATTATGGCCTGAATTTTTCGGTGATCGGGCGCATGTAATCGGCGGGCCCGGGAGTGGCTGGGAAACGGACCCCTGACCGCAATCGGCCCCCGACCGCGATTTCATGCTGGCTGGCAAATTAACGCACACTGAAAAGCTCAGCGCTGCCGGGGTGGGGGCAGAAAGAGGACAAGCAACGACATCACCACAAGCGCAGGTGAGCGCTGCAAGAGAGCTCCCTGAAGACAGACAGCTGCAGGGAGCTGCAGACCTGCAAATAATGAAATAAAGCTGTAAAAAGTTGCAAAAAAAATGCCCATGCATCACAATCAAGCACCTAAAAGCATACCTCATAAAAATGCCATCCACAGATATTTATTTTTATTTTATTTCCTAATGGAAATTTCATCCTGCTCTTGGATGATGTTTGATGAAAAATGTGAAGGCAGCCTGGCCGATTCGCCCGTCTGCCAACCATAAGGTTGGATGGGCCATGAAAAATCGCAGACAATTGCACTGTTAATGGACTTAATTGCTCGTATAATTGTCAGCAGGCATGCTTCCAACTCCTGCAAACGCCCGCCGAATGAAATATTGCACGAGTGTGCGATGAATTCGGGAGACTCGCCCGGCATCATCTCGCATGATTTTACGCCTGATCGGGTCAGGCGTGTACCCGCCCACGGAATGTAAAATTCTAAACCAAAAAATCTGTAAGAAAGCTAATATAGACCATGGTTCACATTGCATAGACTTTAAGCAATCAACATGGCTGGAATTTGGCTTGCACTGTGAACTGCACCATGATATTCTTATATACTCACTGTTCCTCAGTATGGGTTCTGCCAGGATCACTCAGCTCCTGACCTCATTTCAGCCTTGAGTTAAACATGGACAAAAGAGCTGAACTCCAGAGGTGAGGTGAGAGTGACTGCCCTTGACACCAAGGCAGCATTTAACCAAGTGTGACATCAAAGAGCCTTAGCAAAACTGGAGTCCATGGGAATCAGGGGGAAAACTCTTTGCCGGTTGGAGTTATACCTAGCACTAAGGAAGATGGTTATGGTTGGAGGTCAATCATCTCAGTTCCAGGACATCACTGTAGAAGTTCCTCATGGTAGTGTCCTAGGCCCAACCATCTTCAGTTGCTTCCACCATAAAGATGTGGGGATGTTCGCTGATGACTGTACAATGTTCAGCACCATTCGCAACTCCTCAGACACTGAAGCAGTCCATGTCCAAATGCAGCAAGACTGGAATAATATCCAGGCTTGGGCTGACAAGTGGCAAACAAAATTCACACCACACAAGTGCCAAGCAATGACCATCTCCAACCAGAGAGAATCTAACCATTGCCTCCTTGACATTCAATGGCATTACAATCGCTGAATCTCCAACTATCAACATCCTGGGGGTTACCATTGACCAGAAACTGAACTGGACTAGCCATAAAAATAATGTGACTACAAGAGCACATCAGAGGCTAGGAATCCTGCGGCGAGTAAGTCACCTCCTGACTCCACAAAGCCTGTCCACCATTTACAAGGCACAGGTCAGGAGTGTCATGGAATACTCTTCACTTGCCTGGATGAGTGCAGCTCCAACAACACTCAAGAAACTTAACACCACCCAGGACAAAGCAGCCCGCTTCATTGACACCCCATCCGCAAACATTCACTCTCGCCACCACCGACACACAGTAGCAGCAGTGTGTACCATCTACAAGATGCACTGCAAGAATTCACCAAAGCTCCTTGGGCAGCACCTTCCAAACCCACTACAACTACCATCTAGATGGACAAGGGCAACAGACACCTGGGGACACCACCACCTGGAATTTCCCCTCTAAGCCACTCACAATTCTAACTTGGAAATATATTGGTGTTCCTTCACTATCGCAAAATCCTGGAACTCCCTCTCTAACAGCACTGTGGGTGTACCTATTCCACATGGACTGCAGCAGTTCAAGAAGGCAGCTCACCACAACCTTCTGAAGGACAATTACCACCACCTTCTGAAGGACAATTAGGGATGGGCAATAAATGTTGGTCTACATTCGATGAATGAATGAGAAAAGAGCCCATGTCCTGTTTAAATGCTGATCCAGGTGGAAAGGAGGTTTCAGTGTGTATTATTTGGGTTATAGGAGGTCAGGCGTATTTGGAGCTGGAATCATGATCTCCACTGGTTAGAAACACAACGGGAGCTAAATTTGAAGGACAATTCCAAGGACAATGGACAAAGATTAAGACATACAAACAAGTGTTGACAGAAACTGAGACAATTGATCAGACTAATAAAGAGTGGCAACCAACTAAATACATTTTTCGGAAATTACAAACTGAGAAAAGATAAAAAGGAAAGTTTTACAGTGTGTGAGTTCACACTCAGCCTTTAAAATCACACAATGAGAGAAAAGAAATTCAAGAAGGCTGGGAAAAGAATGGATTGTTATACCAATATACTGCTATCTTTGAAGACCCTTTATAGATTCAGTATAGTTGTATATTCTTCATTGGAATACGTTCAAAGAAGCAAGAACTGAGGCTGATTAAGGCTAAAGGTTAAGTTGGCAAATGGGCATTAGAGAGAGGCAGTAGCCCTATGGCTTGCATAACAGGGAGAAAATGTAAGTTGTTGGACATAGGTAATGACTTGCATTTGAAGATGAGGTCATGTCAGTTGGTTAATGCTGCTTGCTGATTTTGACAGGTGTGGAGTTCTATCCCTCAAACAGACATTAAAGGAAGTGCTTTCCTTAAGGAAGACAGGAAAATGGGAAAGGAGACTTAGCTATGCTCACCCAGCCCTACCAGCCTGTTATAGAGCAGCAACAGCAGGACTTCATTGTCACCAACTCCATTATAGGTTGATAAGGATGTAGAGAATCATTCACCCCATCATGTCTGTGCTGGCTCTTTGAAAGAGCAGTTGTGCTTAGTCCCACATCCTTCCTTTTTGTTTGTAATGCTGTAAGTTCCTTATCCTCAAGTACCTGTCCAACTCCGTTTTAAAATTATTTAAGGAATCAGCTTCTGGATCAGCACGCAAGAAGGGCAGTGGCTGTCTTACTGGACTGTGTTATCCAGAGGCCTGGACTAACAATCTGGAGATATGAGTTCAAACCCTACAACGGCAACTGGGAAATTTAAATTCAGTTAATTAAATAAATCAGAATTAAAAACCTTGTATCAGTGTGGTGACTATTGCACAACTGGATTGTTCTAAAAACCTGGCTTCTATGAAGTCCAGACCCACAACAATGTGGTTGACTCCTAACTGCCCTCTGAAGTGGCCTAGCACTCAGTTGTCTCAAGAGTAATTAATAAATGCTGGCCTTGCCAGTGATGCCTACATCCCATGAATAATGAAAAAAATAAGTTTCTGAGTAAAAACATTTCTGCTCATCTCCCCTCTAGATTATTGTCCAAATTTTGAATCTATTAGCTTTGATCCACACGACACATAGATTTTTTCACTATTTACTTTCTCAAAATGCCCCATCGTCTTGAAAAACTGTATTGGGTCACCTCTTAACCTTCTCTGTACCCAGGAGAACATTCCTAACTTTTTCAATATCTCTTCATATTTGAAGTCCCTAATCACTGGTAACATCCTGGTAAACCTCCTCTCCATGCTTTCTACTCCCTTTGCATCTTTCCTGAAGTGTGGTGCCTAGAATTGTCTACAATAATCTAGCTGAGGCTTAACCAGTGATTTATAGAGTTCTAGCATGATCTATTAGCTTTCACATTCTGTTCCTCTATTTATAAACCCAAATAATCCATATGCCATTTTGATCACCTTATTAATTTGCTACTTCACCTTTAAGAATTTGTACACATGAACATCATGGTCTCTCTGCTCATCTATACTTTTTTAAATTATGCTATCCATAGTCTTTCTATATTAGTTCTCCAGAAATGCATCACTTTACACTTAAGAGGACAAAAAGAATTGTTGGTAAGTAAAGGAAGAAAAAAGCAAATGGTTTTACATATTTAAAGTAAAGGAAGGGAAGACTTGAACAGTACTGATGCTCATTTGTATAGCAGTACAATGAAATGACCATAGAGCCTCATTCCTCTACACAATGAGTGCCTAATCTCAGCTGTGCTGACATGGAAGACCAAGAAGGAAAATGAGATCCTACTACTCTTGCACCCTCTATTAGCACTGACTCTGACAATGATCTTGAAGTGGATTGGCCATCTCTCCTCTCATATCAGTGAAAGGAAGTTTAAAATTTCAACCTCTGACCAAAAATATTCAGCTGAGCATTAAGTTGTATTTTTTCTTCCAGATTCCAAAACTGTTTTTTTATTTTCCTTTCTTGGAAATTGTGTAGCTCTGTGATATCTGAAAAGTTAAGCTTCTTACGTCTATATTAAGAGTAGCTGTGTGCCTTCATTGCCCCTACTGGGAATTAGCAGGTACAATCCAGGCAGCTGCAACTATTCTTGGACATTTCTATTTATTCTCTCCTCTTCTGACACATCAGGAGATTCCTGGAGATTCTCAGCACCACCCCCCACCCCTCCACCCCCAAAAAAATGTCATAAATACCCCCATCTCATGATAATTTGATTGGGTTTTTTAAAACAAAAGTAAGATGAAGTAATATAAATTTAATTAAATTAATTTAAATATGTTGAAATGGCAAACCCCATCAATCACTGAGATGAACATGAAAGTAGAAAGTCATTGTAAATTGTTACATGGAGATAAATCCCATTCAGGAGGTGGAAAGGGACAGAGTGCAGTACTGGACTCGCTGCACCAACACAGCGTCCGACTGATGTCCTCTAATTCTGGGACGATCGCTCGTCTTCTGATGTCGTTCTGACCAGCAACAGTCTATATATATATAGGTACAGAGTCATGCGTTTAAGGCCCCTCGCTTTTAGATTCAAGTAAAACGCCCCTTGCATTATTAAAGGCTAAAACACAACAAATTCTACACATATTGTACTTCTGGTCACAGTGGCTGTGAACGGTGCAAACATCGAAAGATATCTCTCACCCTAGCAAAACAAAACAATGCCCTCAACACAGCAATGAAAGTGAAATACACAGACCTGGTTCGTATTTCAGGTAGAGAATGGACACGATGTAATAAGCCAAGTCAAAAAGCGGGAACATGGACATCTTTGAAAAATAAAGAGCGACTTCGCTCAGGTTCAGCACCGCCAGGATATCCATACTGAGGGAATTCGGCGTCTGCAGCTTCTGCGTGTGATTCCGATAGGTGCTTTGGCCAAGTGGTTCTGAGTCTTGTCTCCAGTTCCTTGGCTTTCTGATGTATCTTTCTCTCTCTCTCTCTCTGTCTCTCTATAATCTATCTGCCTTTCCCCAGCTGCGGTTGACAGCGTAACTGCCCCAACCAGTCCCCTGGGCTATCACAAATAACCCCCTGACGTCACCCACACAGCACACAATTGCACAGCTAACGTCTAATCCAAGCCAATCAGGGAGTAAGTACTACAGCCCAGCCAGAAATTAACAACACACAAAGCCCTAAAAAGGCAGCAGAGGAAGCAGTCATCCATGGACAGCCCAGTCAGAAGCAAGGCTTGATGAAATGAATCTGTCACCCTGCATCGTCACTGGCCTCTTGGAGTTGCCTGACCTGGAGGTGTCGTCAGGACTGGGTGGTACCGGGGTGAAGCAGAAAGCAGCAGCCCGGACCCCACACAAGCAGACTTAAATCCTTTAAACCTGAATCCAAAATGCACGTCTATAAATCAAAGGCAAAATACTGTAAGTGCTGGAAATCTGAAATAAAAACGGAAAATGCTGCAAATACTCAGCAGGTCAGGCAGCATCATTGGAGAGCGAAACAGAGTTAATATTTCAGACTAATGACCTTTCAGAACTCCCACTGTAAGATAACCCAGGGCGCATGATTATACTGAGACAGCCTTGAAATAACTATACCCGGAGGAGCCAAAAAACGTCAATACTCTAAACCACACACCCCACTCGCACACATCTGTAATGTACATGCACAGAAACACGAACACATACACTTCCAACTTCCGGAAACATGAACTCATCTACTAACTGACCTGTAGAACGTTTCCTGCATTTTCTGATTCTTGATTGTATTTAAAGCTCTTCTGCTTCTTTTAAATGAATCCCATAAATGAATTTTTAAAAGCAGAAAACGTAAAGAACTAGTATTTCTATAGCGCCTTTCATGTCCTCAGCGTAGTCCAAAGCATTTTACAGCCAATTAAGTAATTTTGAAGTACAGATACTGTTTAATGTAGGAAAGTGGGTGGCCAATTTGTACAAAGTAAGGTCACTTTAATAATAGTGAGATAAATAAGCTGAAAATCTGTTTTGATGCTATTGATTCTGGGATAAATATTGGCCAGGACGCCTAGCTGATGTGTTTGGAATAGATAGAAATTTGAGGAGGCTTTTAAGTCCATGAGCCTGCTCCACCATTCAATGAAATCATGGCTGATCTAAATCTTAACTCCATATAGCTGCCTTAGTTCCATATCTCTAAAACCCTTAGTTAACAAAATATATCTCTTAGTTTCAAAAATTTTAACTGACTCAACAGCAAGTTCCAGATTTCCACTACCCTTTGTGTGAAGAAGTGCTTCCTGACATCATGCTTGAATGATCCAGTTTACCCACCGGAGGAAATAATTTCTATCTACCTTACTAACCCCTTTGATAATTTCAAACATCTCAATTAGATCACATGAGCAAACGAACAAACAAATTAGGAGTAGACAATTCAGCCCCTTGAGCCTGGTCTGCCATTCAATAAGATCATGGCTGATCTTAATATAACCTCAACCCCACATTCTTGCCTTCTCCCAATAACCTTTCACCCCCTTGTTAATCAAGAATATATCTAGCTCTGCCTGCAAAATATTCAAAGACGCTGCTTCCACCAACTTACAACCCTCTGAAAAAAGAAATTTCTCCTCATCTCTGTCTTAAATGAGCGACCCCTTATTTTTAAACAGTGACCCCTAGTTCTAGATTCTCCCACAAGAGGAAACATTCTCTCCACATCCATACTGTCAAAGTCCCTCAGGACCTTAAAGTTTCAATTAAGTCACCTCTTACTCTTTTAAATTCCAGTGGATACAAGCCTAACCTGTCCAGTCTTTCCTCATAAGACAACCCACCCATTCGTGGTATTAGTCTAGTAAACCTTCTCTGAGCTGCTTCTAATGCATTTACATCTTTCTTTAATTAAGGAGACCAGTACTATACACAATATTCCAGATGTGATCTCACCAATGCTCTGTACTACTGAAGCATAACGTTCCTACTTTTGTAGGAATTCCCCTCACAATAAATGATAACATTCTATTAGCTTTCCTAATTACTTGCTATACTTGCATACTAACATTTTGTGATTTATGCACTAGGACACTCACATCCCTCTGAATCTCAGAGCTCTGCAACCTTTCACCATCTAGTTAATAAGCTTTTTTATTCTTCCTGCCAAAATGAACAATTTCACATTTACCCACATTATACTCCATTTGCCAGATCTTTGCCCACTCACCTAATCTATCAATGTCACTTTGTAGCCTCCTTATGTCCTCTCCACTATTTACTTTCTTTGTGTCATCAGCAAATTTAGTAACCATTCCTTTGGTCCCCTCATCCAAGTCATTTATATAAATTGTAAAACTTTGAGGCCCTAGCACTGATTCCTGCGGCACACCACTCCTGCCAACCAGTAAAAGACCCATTTATTCCAACTCTCTCCTTCCTGTTAGCCAGCCCATCACCAATCTTCTATCCATGCCAATATGTTACCCCCTACACCGTGAGCTTTTATTTTCTGTAATAAGCTTTGATGTGGCACTTTATCAAATGCTTGCTCGAAATCTAAATACAGTACATCCATTGGTTCTCCTTTATCCACAGCACATATGACTCCTTCAAAGAATTCCAATAAATTGGTTAAACATGATTTCCCTTTTACAAAACCATGTTGACTCTGCCTGATTGCTTCGATTTTTTCTAAGTGCCCTGCTATAATATTTTCCCTATGATAGATATTAAGCTATCTGGCCTATAGTTTCCTGCTTTCTGTCTCCCTTCCATTTTTGAATAAAGGAGTTATATTTGCTATTTTCCCATCTAATGAAACCTTCTCCAGATCTAGAGAATTTTGGAAAATTAAAATCAGTGCATCAATTATCTCACTAGCCACTTCTTTCAAGACTTTAGGGTGAAGTCCATGGGGACTTGTCAGCCCGTGGCCCCAACAATTTGCTCAATACTACTTCGCTGGTGATTGTGATTTTCCCGAGTTCCTCCCTCCCTTCCATTTCCTGATTTACAGCTATTTTTGTTACTTGTGTCCTCTTTAGTGAAGACCGAAGCAAAATACTTGTTTAATTCAATCCGATCTCCCGACTTTCCGTTATCAATTCCCCAGACGAAGTCTCTTTTGGACAAATGCTCACTCTGTTAACTCTTATTTAAATATCTATAGATACTCTTACTATCCATCTTTATGTTACTAGCTCGCTTTTGCTCATACTGTAATTTTTCCCTCCTTATTAATCTTTCTGTCATTCTTTGCTGTTCTTTATATTCTTTACAACCTTCTGACCTGCCACACGTCTTTGCCTAGTTATGTGCCTTTTCTTTAAGTTTGATCCTGTCTTTAACTTTTTTAGTCAACCACGGATTGTGGACTCTCCTCTTGGAATTTTTCTTTCTCATTGGAATGTGTATATTCTGTGTATTCTGAAATATTCCTTTAAATGTCTGCCACTGAACTTCTATAGACATATCCCCTCACCTCATTTGCCAGTTCACTTTAAGCTAGCTCTGCTTTCATGCCATCATACTTGCCCTTATTTAAGTTTAAAATACTAGTCTTGGATGCACTCGTTGCTCTCTCAAAATGAATGTAAAATTCAATCATATTATGATTGCTGCTACCGAAGGTTGCTTTCACTAGGAGGTTATCAATTAATCGTATCTCATTGCTCAATACCAGGTCTAGTATATCCTGCTCTCTGATTGGCTCCAGAATATGCTGTTTTAAGAAACTATCCTGAAAACATTCTATGAACTCCTCATTTATGCTACCTTTTCCCATCTGATTTTTCCAGTCTATATGTAGATTAAAATCCCCCTTGATTATTGCTGTACCTTTCTGGCAAGCTCCCATTATCTCTTCTTTTATACTCTGTCCTATTGTGTAGCTACAATTACTCCACTCCCACAAGTGCCTTATCATTCATCATCTCAACCCAAATCGCTTCTACATCCTGGTTTCCTGAATTTAAGTCATCCCTCTCTAACCTGCTAATACCATCCTTAATTATCAGAGGCACCCTCCAGCTTTTCCTAACTTCCTGTCCTTCCTAAATGTCACATACCTTTCAATATTCAGGTCCCAAACTATGTCATCCTGTAGCCATGTCTCTGTAATGGCTATCAGATCACCCTTTGGTCTTCCATACACAAGGGAATACAAGCTTAATCTACTTGATCCACCTTCATTGTTTATCCCTTTTGGCCCCAATATAATTCTCATGAATTTGTCTGCACCCTTTCCAATACAATATTACTAATGTATGGTGCCCAGAACTCGAAATGCGTTCTAATTAAAGTTTTTTTTATTCAAGAACGGGATGTGGGCATCACTGGCTGGGCAGCACTTATTGCCCATCCCTAATTGCCCTTCAGAAGGTGGTGGTGAGCTGCCTTCTTGAACCACTTTGGTCCACAGTCTGCATGTAGGTACACCAACAGTGCTGTTAGGGAGGGAGTTCCAGGATTTTGACCCAGTGACAGTGAAGGAATGGCAATCTATTTCCAAGTCAGGATGGTGAGTGGCTTGGAAGGGAACTTTCAGGTGGTGGTGTTCCCATGTATCTGCTGCCCTCGTTCTTCTACATGGTAGCATGCGTTTGGAAGGTGCTGTCTAAGGAGCCTTGGTGAGTTTCTGCAGTGCATCTTGTAGATGGTACACAATGCTGCCATTGTGCAACAGTGGTGGAAGCAGTTAATGTTTGCGGAAGGGGTGCTTTGTCCTGGATGGTGTCAATCTTCTTGAGTGTTGTTGGAGCTGCACTCATCCAGGCAAGCGGAGAGTATTCCATCACATTCCTGACTTGTGCCTTGGAAATAATGGACACACCTTGGGCAGTCAGGAGGTGAATTACCCGCCACAGGATTCCTAGCCTCTGACCTGCTTTTGTAGCCATAGTATTTATATGACTAGCCCAGTTCAGTTTCTGGTCAATGGTAATCGCAGGATGTTGATAGTGGGGATTTCAGCAATGGTAATACCATTGAATGTCATGGGGGGGATGGTTAGATTCTCTCTTGTTGGAGTTGGTCATTGCCTGGCACTTGTGTGGCACAAGTGTTACTTGCCACTTGTCAGCCCAATCCTGGATATTATTCATGTCTTGCTGCATCTGGACATGGACTGCTTCAGTATCTGAGGAGTCACAAATGATGCTGAACATTGTGCAATCATCAACGAACATCCCCACTTCTGATCTTATGATGGAAGGAAGGTCGTTGATGAAGAAGCTGAAGATGGTTGGGCCTTGGACACTACCCTGAAGAACTCCTGCAGTGATGTCCTGGAATGGCGATGATTGACCTCCAACAACTACAACCATCTTCCTTTGTGCTAGTTATGACTCCAACCAGAGGAGAATTTTCCCCCTAATTCCCAATTACTCCAGTTTTGCTAGGGCTTCTTGTTGCCACACTCGGGCAAATGCTACCTTGATGTCAAGAGCAATCACTCTCACCTCACCTCTGGAATTCAGCTCTTTTGTCCATGTTTGAACTAAGGCTGTAATGAGGTCAGGAGCTGAGTGACCCTGGTGGAACCCAAGCTGAGCATCAGTGAGCAGGTTATTGCTAAGCAAGTGCCACTTGATAGCACTGTTGATGATCCCTTCTATTACTTTACTGATGATTGAGAGTTTACTGGTGGGACAAGGACTGGCCAAGTTGGATTTGTCCTATTTTTGTGTACAGGACATACTTGGGCAATTTTGCACATTACCGGGTAAATGCCAGTGTTGTAGTTGTACTGGAAAAGCTTGGCTGGGGCATGGCACTTCTGAAGCACATGTTTTCAGTACAATTGCTGAAATATTGTCAGGGCCCATTGCCTTTGCAGAATCCAGTACCTTCAGCCATTTCTTGATATCACGTGGAGTGAATCAAATTGGCTGAAGTCTGGCACCTGTGATGCATGGTACATTCGGTGGAATCTGAGTTGGATCACTGACTCAGCACTTCTGGCTGAAGATAATTGCGAATGCTGCAGCCTTATCTTTTGCACTGATGTGCTGGGTTCCTCCATCAGTGAGGATGGGGATATTTGGAGAGCCTTCTCCTCCAGTGAGTTGTTTAATTGTCCACCATCATTTGCAACTGGATATGGCAGAGCTTAGATCTGATCCGTTGGTTGTGGAATTGCTTAGCTCTGTGTATCATTTGCTATTTATGCTGTTTGGTGCACAAGAAATCCTGTTTTGTAGCTTTGCTAGGTTGACAACTCATTTTTAGGTATGCATGGTGCTGCTCCTTGCATGCCCTCCTGTACCCTTCATTGAACCAGGGCTGTTCCCCTGACTTGGTGGTAATGGTAGAGTGGGGGATATGCTGGGCCATGAGGTTACAGATTGTGTTTGAGTACAATTCTGCTGCTGCTGAAGGTCCACAGCTTCTCATGGATGCCCAGTCTTGAGTTGCTAGACATGTTCAAAACCTATCCCATTTAGCATAGTGATAGTGCCACACAACACGATGGAAGGTATCCTCAAAGGAAAAACCAATAAAACTTGGGAAATGACTGGTACTGATATGAACTTGTCTTGTACTGGTATGAACTAGTCTTGTATACCTTAAAATGGAAGCCCAGGTTGGACCAGTCCCAGTTGTTTCCAAGTTTTACTGTTTTTTACTTCTGGGGAAGGTGGAACTTTGTCTCCACAATGTGTGATGGTCACACCTACTGATACTGTCAGGGACAGATGCAACTGTGGCAGGCAGGTTGGTGAGGATCAGGTCTAGTATGCTTTTCCCTCTTGTTGCTTCCCTCACCACCTAGCGCAGACCCAATCTAGCAGCTATGTCCTTTAAGACTCAGACAGCTTGGCCTGTGGTGGTGCTTCCAAGCCACTCTTGGTGATGGACATCTTAGTCCCCTACCCAGAGTACCTTCTGCAGCCTTGCCACCCTCAGTGCTTCCCGCAAGTGGTGTTCAACATGGAGGAATACTGATTCATCAGCTGAGGCCCGGAGAGTGGGGGGCAGGTAGGCAGTACCTGGGAGTCAGCAGGAAGTTTGCCCATGTTTGACCTGATGCCATGAAACTTCATGGGGGTCAGAGTCGATGTTGAGGACTCCCAGGGCAACTCTCTTCTGACTATCTCCCATTGTGCTGCCACTTCTGCTTGGTCTGTCCTGCCGGGACGGTGATGGTGGTGTCTGGAACATGATCTAAAAGGTATGATTCCATGAGTGTGACTATGTCAGGCTGTTGTTTGACTAGTTTGTGAGACAGCCCTCCCAATTTTGGTACAAGCCCCCAGATGTTAGTAAGGAGGACTTGCAGGGTCAACAGTGCTGACGTTGCCATTGTTGTTGTTGATGCAGGGTGGTCCGTCCAGTTTCATTCCTTTTTGTTGACTTTTTAGCTCTTTGATACAAATGATTGGCTTGCTAGGCCAGTTCAGAAGGCATTTAAAAGCACAATGAAAATCTGCAAATATAAGTTGTAACTATGCAGTGCAGAATTCCCAAAATTAGCAACAGTTGCAGTGAACTGGAACAGCCAAGCTCTTCACCACAGTCTGTTAAACCTGATAGCCCTTCAATGGCTGCAGATAACTGAATACCCTGCTAAAACTGAGTACTGGGAGCTGCAGAACATCATCTCAGGCTAACTCTGCCTCTAACTCACCTTCAATTGGGAAAATAGCTGAGCACCAGCCAACAGTCTTCCATCTAGAGAATAGAGAAAAACTTAACAATACAAAAACGAAAGCAAAATACTGTGGATGCTGAAAATCTGAAATAAAAGCAGATAATTATGTAAATACTCAGTAGGTCTGGCAGCAACTGTGGAGACAAAAACAGAGTTAATGTTTCAGGTGAAGGAACCTTTATCAAGAAAGGCCTCGAGTATTTCAAGCATTTTCTGTTATTATATTAGGGATTAACGTGACCTGTTTATCTGTCCATTGTGTTCCTCCTTGGGGTAAATCTGAATTCAAGCCACACATGTGAGATTCCTAAGCCACCTAATAGGAAAAGGTAGCTGAGTTGGCTCCATTATTGTCCTCTTGGAGTACCTGTAGTTAGGGCTAAAGAGTCTCATCTCTCTGAACAAAGTAACCAGCATAGGCTACCTGCTGGCCTTCCCAGTAGGGAATTGATGTTTGGGTAGGAACGCAATGGTAATCCACACTGCCCAAGCTTCCTGCCTTAGCCTCTCCTGTCCTTACTGTGCACACACCCATCTGATGCAATACCTCCGACAGCTGTCATTTGGAGATTCTAGTCTCCACTTGTCTGTATTATTTGGTGTGGGCTCCAACCATCTGAGGTGGGAATGTTACCACAACGCAAAAGCTTACATCCTACTCTACACCACCTCCCAACAATGTCCATATGATGCCCTATTTAACTTTCATATTTTATGTTACACAAGACAATAAAAGAGACAATGGCAAAAGAAAATACAAAAGGGTTAGAGAAAAATTTAGAAAACAAGCAAGAAAGCAACGAGAAACTACAAAATTAAGTACCAAGGAACATGAAAATAAATAGTAAAGACACATAAATAGTGTCATGGAAAGCTGATTACTGCCACAAATTATTTACGGGCATATTGACTTTTTAAGGAAGACCGTGTGTTTTTAAAGAAATACAAGCAAAGCCACTGAGCTGATAATGTAAAGTGACCAATTTCTGGAAAATTCCTATGTGGATTATACTGACCTGTGCTGAGAGAGCATGGAATGTCACACCTGAGAAGGTGTCATAGCCTTCTTCAAGCAGACACTTGAGAAAGGGAAATAAGAAAGATGCATAAGACTGAACTTTAATCTTCTGTGATTGCAGAGGCAAAAGACTGATTTTCACTTCTCAACAGTCACCCAAATATCCATCTCCTGTTGATTTATGTCTCAGAATGTGTAAATAGTTCTGAGATGGGTGCAAGATGATTATCTCCACACATGAAATATCCAGGAAAATGGGTTAAAAAGCTAGCTGCAGAGCAGTGCAGTGTGTGCTGGTGTGCTGTGAGAGTGACAGTACAAGAAGATCAACTAGTCACCCCTGCAGTTGCAGGCAAAATCTATCTTTCTCTCTCTGTTGCTGGAGGCAAGGCTTAGCAGAAGCCACAATCAAAAAGAAAATAGAGCAGCATCTTCAACTACCCTGAAGAACCAAGTGTCTTCAAATCAGCTGTGAAACTGCCAAAGTCATCTCTACTGGAATCACCCATCCTAATGGCCGCAACGTTATGCTATCTTCGCCTCAAGGACAAGCCAAAGACTGATTAGTACATTTTTTAACTTTTATTTGGACTCTTAATTTCTCATTTCTGACCTGTGTATATGTGTGTTGCATTTTAACTATTTTTCCCAGGTTTTGTTAACTAATAAACTTACTCTTTCTTTAACTCAAGAAAGCCTGCTTAAATTGGCTCCTTCTAAAAAATATATACATTTGGAATGGGAAAAGGTATCCCTGGCAAGGGGGAAGGGATCCCTTTTAAATTAAACTTGTTGAAAGCAATTGAAGGGGTTGAATAAAGAAGGGAAGCCAGCTCATTCCTCCTCACCCAGGAGCATAACAAAATTGGGATCCCATTAGTGAAATTAACAAATTTGGGGACCTTGTGCAGGAACTGATTGTAACGATAGCAAAAGAAACATCAAGATATGCTTATGGGTAATGATAGCAAAATGACATAAATACTAAATAATTACCCTTTATTTACCCAAGGAATTAACATGGTAGGCATGGTATTAATAAAAGAGATTTTTCTGGATGGCAAGCTGTAACTAGTGGGGTGCCACAGGGTTCGGTCCTTGGGCCCCAACTATTTACAAACTATATTAATGACAGGGATAGAAGGTACTATAGCTAAATTTGCAGATGACATCAAAATAGGTGGGAAAGTAAGTTGCAATGAAGAAATAAGAAATTTACAAATGGATATGGACAGGTTAGGTGAATGGGCCAAAACTTGGCAGATGGAGTTTTAAGTGGATAAGTGTGAGGTTATCCATTTTGGTCGGAAGAATAAAAAGGCGACTTACTATTTAAATGGAGAGAAACTTCAGAATGTTTCAGTGCAGAGGGATCTGATTGTCCTCGTGCGTGAATCGCTGAAAGCTATTATGCAGGTACAGCAGGTAATAAGGAAGGCAAATGGAATTTTGGCATTTATTGCTAAAGAAATAGAGTATAAAAATAGGGAAGTGTTGTTGCAACTGTACAAGGCATTGGTGAGACCACACCTGGAGTACTGTGCACAGTTTTGGTCCCCTTACTTGAGGAAGGATTTAGTTGCACTGGAGGCAATCCAGAGGAGGTTCACTAGATTGATTCCAGAGATGCGGGGCTTGTCTTATGAGGAGAGATTGAACAGTTTAGGCCAACACTCGCTAGAGTTTAGAAGGATGAGAGGAGATCTAATTGAGATATATAAGATGCTAAAGGGGATAGACAAAGTAGATGTGGAGCAGATGTTTAATCTTCTGCAGCATTCTAGAATGAGAGGCCATAATTTTAGGCTAAGGGGCGGTAGATTTAAATCAGAGATGAGGAGGAATTACTTTTCTCAAAGGGTCATGAATCTGTGGAATTCACTACCTCAGAGTGTAGTGGATGCTGGGATGCTGAATAAATTTAAGGAGGAGATAGACAGATTTTAATTAGTAATGGATTGAAAGGTTATGGGGAGAGGGCGGGAAATTGGAGTTGAGGCTGAAGTGAGATCAGCCATGATTGTATTGAATGGCAGGGCAGGCTCAAAGGGCTTAATTACCTACTCCTGCTCCTAGTTCTTATGTTATTTAAAAAATACAAAGCCATTTAAGTTAAAAAGAGGAAAGATAATTGATAAATTAACCAATTTAGCGAGGATAAACCACTGATCTAATGGAATACATCTATAAATATTAAAAGAAGTTAGGGAGGAGATAGCAGAGATACTATTATATATATATATTTAAAAATTAGAAAAGGGAATGGTGCCATAGAGGACTGGCAGAATTCTAAAGTGATCCTTATATTAAAAAGGGAGATAAAATAAGTCCAGGAAAGTATAGACCAATTAACTTAGCATGGATAGTGGGAAAGGTAATGGAACACTTACTCAAAATTGTAGTAGACAAACACTTAGAAAGCAAAAATATAATAATGAGTAGTCAGCGTGGATCCCAAAAGGGAAGGTTATGCCTGAACGACCTTATTGGATTCTTTGAAGAAGTAACAGTGAGGGTAAATTTGAGTAATCTAGTAGATTTAATACATTTAGATTTCCAAAAGACCTTCTATAAGTAAACTTTTAATAAGGTCAGAGTATTGTTATGATCTTGGTAGAGACGAGTAATATTTTTAGTTTTTCTTTTAGAATCCAAAAGCCCAGGTATTTACTAAAAGAATGCAGCCAGAAGGTTCACAGTTTAAATAAAATAATTTTACGATACAAAAACCAAAGAACATTAACTACAATAATGACTGTGAACTCGCTTTTGGAAAATGTGAAGGACATTGAATTTTGGACATTCTTCCTCCTGAGTTATTTTTACAAGTTTGTAATATTAATTCAAGGCTGTGAATATGCCATTCTTCAAGGAACCACAGGTCAAGATAGATGTCCAGTGGCAAACATGTGGAAAGGGAAGGGTTAACAAAGAACTGATGTTGCCAGGCTAAAGACTTGCTGATTGGTTGAAAACAACTGCCTAAAAGAAGTATTCTTTAAACATTTGATTCTTTGTCTCTCAGAGAGTGTATGTGGGTGCCTTAGAAGCAAGATTCAAGGAAAAGACTCTCCCTTTGACGCCTTTGTGTTATATGTGGTCTAGAGTGAGTTAAATTTTCCTCAGAAACATCTCATCTGGATTTATTTTGAAAGACTGAAAAGTAGTGATAAGTTAGAGTCCTCAAGGACAGTTTCACCAACAAATCCATTGAAGGAACTTCTAGATCTATTGTGACCAGAATTCTGTCAGATCAACAGCATTGAGATCTCTTTGAATTTTTTTCCTTTGAAAAGAAGTGTTTCCATACTCCAGCCTCTGCAGGGGACTGTGTTTGTTTTGTCCTATTTTGTGCTTCTGTGTGAGAGAATGCGGGTTTGAATATCTGTTTTTTAAAAAGCAGAACATTGTTATTTTTCTAAACTACAACTTGTATGTTAATCAGTTTATTAACTTGTTTTTCAAAAAGTAGTTTGTTTTATAATAAATCAGTACTTTTTGTGTTTACTGAAAGAAACTGGTTAGAGCATTTTTATGCTAGGAATAAAAGTATCAAAAGGTAATAATTGGCCAGTTTTGTAGGCGAATTAAACACTTAAACTATTGTTGTGACCTGTGGAGAAGTGGGGCCAGAATTAACTGCACACTCCTCCCATCTCTGTATGTAATGCTACATTATATCTTAAATAGTCAATTATGGTAAAGATAGTAAAATATAATGAACACAATTACTTATACTCCAAATCAAATGTCATAATTCCATTTTCCTCCTAAACTCATTAGACTCACACCCCAAAGCTCTCAAGTCAATTACTTATCAACAATTAGAAGAATAACCACTTGGTCTAATTACTGCAACAATGATTCG
Source organism: Carcharodon carcharias (assembly GCF_017639515.1). Lineage (NCBI taxonomy): Eukaryota > Metazoa > Chordata > Chondrichthyes > Lamniformes > Lamnidae > Carcharodon > Carcharodon carcharias. The sequence goes on from NC_054480.1 coordinate 98,215,013, forward strand.
TACAGGAACTGAGATCTCTTTGGTCTTTTGTTTACTTCCAGCAAGGTTGTCCCTTCAAATCTCTTCCAACCCTTCCTAAGGTTGCAGACTCCCCGCTCAACATCGTGCATCTGGTGTCTTAAGCATAGCTACCTCGAGTCAGAACTCTCCTGGTTCGCATATTCTTTAATTATGTATCTGAAACTCTTTCTCTCTCTCGTCAGCTTGGCTACACCAGAAATTCAAGTCACGGTTAGCAGAGTCCTTCAGTTAACAAGTGTTTTATCTCTTTTAGCCAACACCCAGAAATTCAAACAAGTCTTGCTGAAAGAGATGTTTCCTTCACTCTGGTTTATTCTAAACTCCCAAAGTAAACTGTTTTATCAGAGAACCATCCTTTAGGAACCTATTCACTCCTTGACCATTTTCTTTATATTGTTCATCTCTCAGGCAACCTGGTAACATGATCATTCATTGGAACCCAGCTTTTCCTTTTTACCAGAAATCAGAGCCTAGTTATTAAAGAGACCAGCACCCCACATCAAATATAGATTTTTTCACCCCAAAGCACATAGGCCATTACAATATGCAGAGTCAGCAGACAAGTAACAGAATAGATAACAACCTGGCTACAAACCAGAAAACAGTGGCCTGAATTTTCCGGCTGAACCGCTGGTGGCGGATCCCACACGCCAGCACTGAAAATGTTGCACACTGACGTCAACGCGTGGCATCGCGATACTTAGGTGGGCGGGCGCACTATGCAGTGTGACGTGTGCCTGCCATTAATTAAAGGCCTTGTTAAGGCCCTTAGCTCGGCAATTGACGCTGATTTTGAGGAGCCCATGAGATCTTCGGCTTGGAGCACGGGCCCAACGGGCAGGTGGGTAAGTGATTTTTTAACAAACCTCATCCACGGGCGGGATATGTGGGCTCAGAGTGGTTGTTCATGTTTTTTATGAAGTATTTATTGCAGAAAGTGTTTTAAACTTGCCTGTGTGATTGTTACCAGTTTATATCAATTTCCAATAGCTTTTTCTGTACTTTTGAAGCTTCAGCTCAGCAGTCTGCAGACAGTAATCTTTAACAGGCCTGCAGCTTTCCGGAGGCCTCCATTTAGCCTGGGTATGGGTTCTGACATCTCCACTGGAGGCAGCTCCTCTAAGGAGGAAGGGTGGGATAGAAGAAGGAGGAGGTCAGGAGTGGCTCCAGGGGAGCCACCTTTGGGAGGCCAAGCGCAGGTACAAGGGGTGCAGGGCCAAGAGGTAGTCCAAAGTGGAAGGGGCTGCAGAAGACGCCTCTATCCTGCTGCCACAGGCGGCGAAGCAGCAACATCAATATGACTGAGCTGCAGTGCCGAAGGAGGCTCTGTCTCTCAAGGAAAACAGTCAACTATATCGGTGAGATGATTGGCCCTGAGATCTTCCCTAACTGTGTGGATGGACACCCCATGCCAGCGGCTCTCAAGGTCACAGTTGCCCTCCACTTTTATGCATCTGGCTCCTTCCAGGGCTCGGTTGGTGATCTTTGCGGTGTCTCCCAATCAGCTGTCCACACTTGTGTCAAGCAGGTTACAGACACTCTGTTCAGACAGGCATTGACATTCATCCATTTCTGCTGCGACCAGGCAAGTCAGACACAGTGAGCCAGAGGCTTCGCAGCCATTGCTGGCTTCCCCCGTGTCCAGGGTGCAATAGGCTGCACACATGTGGGCATCAAGGCGCCAGCAGGAGAGCCCGGTGCCTTTGTCAACAGGAAGGGCTTCCACTCCATGAATGTGCAGATAGTGTGTGATCACAGGAAGCAGATTCTTCAAGTTTGTGCAAAGTAGTCAGGCAGCTCCCATGACGCCTACATCCTCAGACACTCGCAGGTGCTGGCGCTCTTCAGTGCTCCAGCTCAGCTGGATGGTTGGCTGGTGGGTGACAAGGGCTATCACCTCAGAAGGTGGCTCATGACACCCCTCCGCCATCCAAGGACAGAAGCTGAGGAGCGCTACAATAGGAGCCACGGCACCACAAGGGCTGTGATGGAGAGACCCATTGGTCTTCTCAAGATGCGCTTCCATTGCCTGGACCGCTCAGGGGGTGCACTCCAGTACCGCCCAGATTGCATCTTTGTGATAATGGTAGCATGCTGCGCTCTGCACCATCTTGCACTGGAAAGGGGGGATGCAGTTGACGATGAAGATCTTGACGCACTGGATGAGGCTGCACATGATGAATCCAACAGTGGCTCAGAGGATGAGGAAGCACAGGGTGATGATGAGGGGCAGCACGCCGACCCACTACTACACCAAGGAGGCAGGGACATCTGGGACAATTTATTCCAACGAACCTTCAGCTAGCTCCACACACATCGATCAGCAGGACCAGCATTGCCTGGCACTTCCACACATGGCACTTATGTGCTACATCTTCCACCTCATCAGCTGCAACTAAGGGCTTAGTACAGTAAAATCAATGTCCACTCAAACACTCATTTGTGAAACAGACAAATGCAGCACAAAGGAAACACTCTCAGCCATGGTCAGAAAAGTGGACTTTATTCAGTCCAAAATAAAACACAAACGTCGCTCAGATGTACATAACTATTTTTTCCCTAATCTAGGACCAACACAAAATCACCAGTAAAATACCTGTGGAGTGCCTAACGTGCCTTATGTTTTCATTTGCGGGTGCTACGTCTAGGTGCCACCCCATCGCTTGGAGTGTCTTGTGAGACAGCCTGCTGACTCTGCTGTCCTGTTGGTGTCAATGACCTTGGCGGGCGTCCTCTGGCCCGTGGAGCCAGTGATGGCCCCACCTGGGAGGGAGTGGGCAGTTCCAGAACTGGCAACTCCCCAGTTGTCGCAGCCTCAATGATTGCAACAGTCACTGGCAGAGGGGTAGAGGAGCTACTGCCCCTCATCCGGAGTGCCCTGAGAGGAGCTCGCAGCGATGACAGGCAGCTGCTGCACCGAGAAGAGTATCAATTCGATCGAAGCCCCTTTCCATGAGAGCCGCCAATCTCTCAGTGGAGGAAGCCTGAAGCTCTGTCCTGAGGTTCATGCCTTCACTGATGCTCTGCCTGGACTCCTCCACCATAGAGACCAACTGAAACACACCCTCATGCAACCCTGCCAGATGCTCCCGCACATTCTGCCGCTTGTCCTGCAGTTGCTGCATTAGTGACATCTCCAGAGGCACATCATCACAGCCGGACTCAGCATGTGCCTGGTCGCCTGTAGTCCTCCGGCTTCTGCCACCATTGGCACTCTCTATCTGTGCCATCTCCTCCAGCAATTGTGAAATGCCCTCTCCACTGTGCCCCGGGACACTAGCCAACGTTATATTCCCCACTGAAGTGTTTGTCGCTGCACTGGTGCCTGGCTGGCTGAAATGATGTGCCACAAGTTGCAAGTCTTGGCCCTCAAGTGTGGATGTGGGGCACCGGACGTGTTGTGGCAGCCATGTGGTGGTGATGCTGAAATTAACAACAAGGACAGTGCATCAGTTAGCGTTCAGTCAGTAACACCTTTCAACCCTTTCCCCCCCTCCCCCAGCCTCATAAGTTGCTCACCCTTCAAGAACCAAAGGAGACAAACATTGGTGGGATGGTAAATAGTCAAGAGGAGGCCCAAACATTACATGCGCATACAGAAAGGCTGGCCAGATGGCCTAAGGAATGCCATATGGAATGTTATGTGGATAAGTGTTCGGTTAAGCACTTGGGCAAGACAAGCAAGGTACGGGAATACATGAGTAATGGTAGGACAATGAGAAGTCATGACGATTACAGAGACCTTGCTGGCAGACCCATTAAGGTAGCAGAACAGAAACATAAGGCGTTTAACAAGGTAAAAGCCAGACTTGCCTTCATTAGCCGAGGAATAGAATGTAGAAAAAGGGAGGTCATGTTGCAAGTGCAGAAAACGCTGTCGAGGCCACATCTACACTTCTGCGTCCAGTTGTGACCTGTGCTTCATTGGAGGGATGGCATTGGAGTGGGGAGAGTGCAGAGGTACCTGACCTCGATGCATGCTGGCCTGGAGAGTTGCAGTGATGAGGAAACATTGCATACACTTGCGACATTTGCCGTGGAGCATAGGAGATTGACAGGTCACATTATTGACCTTCATACCATTATGAGGGGCATAGAGCGGGTGGACACAAGGCAACATTTCCTCTTGGCACAGGGATGACTAACATGGCGGCATTTATTTAAGTTGAGTGCCATGAAGTTGACAGGTGAGGTGCTGAGAACCTTTTGGACAGAGTAATGTGGGATGCACTGAAAGGGTGGTGGAGGTACAAACCCTCCTAACGTGCAAAACGTCTTTGGATGTGCAGCAGCGATGCCATGGCATGTTAGGCCAAGGGGATAGTGGTCACAAAAGGGATAAGATGACTTTGGAAGGTGCTAGAGACGTGCATCCTCAAGGGGCCTTTGTGTATGACCCACACATCTGACTGTATCAGTCTGTGAATGAGCAGAGTTGCAGCATTAACAATTGCAGCAACAATCAGTGCTTTGGATGGTGGGGAGACAGGGTGGATGGGACTGTCGACCTCTAATACCTGGCTGCTGCACCCCAGCCTCGCCTACACCTGCCGCCCTGGCCGCCTGCCTCCTCCCCAGCTCCAAGGCCTGCTTCTCATATGTGGTGAGGCACTGCAGCACGTCATGCCCACCATCAGTCTGCTGGCGCTCCTCAGATTGTGCTCTGTCTTTGCTGGCAGAACAGAGAAGAAGATTTATTGGGGCTGATCGCTCATGTACCCTGCACATGCACACCACACCCCAACCACAGTGGCCCATCTGAGGCCTCCAGTGGCTCCTGTCCACACAACTGTTGATCAGTCCCCAGAAGATAGTACAGCTGCTCCCAACCCCCTCCTGCAACGGCCACCTTGGACACATTCGGCGTCCAACACAAGGGTCTTAGCACCCCTGGCAAGGAGGCGCAACTAGGTGTGACGCCGAGGCCAGCAGATGGCTCTTGGCCACAACACCTTGAGGCTCCCCTTCCACCATCTCATCACCATAAGACATGTGTTGGAGTTCTGAGTATATGTCTAGTGTCCTCCCCTGCAGGTTACCCCCAGACTACTCAAATGCGACAAACGCCAACATATGCTGCAGGGAGAACCCATCTTCTCCTCAACCACTAAGGCTGATGTAAGCATGGTCAGTACCCATTTGTCCACCCAGCATGTGCCAAATGCCCAATGCAGTAAGGACACTAAGATGTGGGGGGGTGGGGGGGGGGGGGGGGGGGGGGGGCTCAAAGGCTAAGGCTACCTGCTGGGTTAAATGGCCAAGGCTGACATGGTACTCACCCTTCCAGAGCGCAACAAATCATTGAAGCGCTTGTGGCACTGCGTCCCAGTGCGTCGCACATCGTCATGGGCGCTTACAGCCATTGCTACCTCCTGCCCCGCCTGCCTGGTGACGTGGGGGGCACTCCTCTTCCCATTCTCTGGAAACAAAACATTCTGATGGTTGGACACCTCTTTGAGGAGGACAGCAAGGCAGGCGTCTGAGAACCGAGGGGCACAGTGGCCCCCGCTGGCCTATCCTGCAGCCTGCCCCCGTTCTCCTCCTCCTCTGCCGTCACACCAGCATGTCCTTCTCTATGAGTGGCCATGGTGAACTGCCTCAAGGAGGCTGCTTGGCCACTCTTTACATAGACTGCTGGTTACCCATTGGAACTGGCGGTCTGAACACGCCTGCCGCCGATTTGATTTTCCCGTTGTACACAGGATTCGCAAACCCACAGGGCGGACCTTAATTGGCCCGCCCGCGCAAAATGGCAGCTTGGCCTGTTTCGGAGGTGGCAATTGGTTGCCCACCCACCGCCAAGTCGGTTGGGCCCACCTGCCCGTCAAGGGCAAAGCCCAGAGAGTATGGAGTTGAAGATTGACAAAAGATGAGAAGTGGTGTTCAATAAGAAACAGTGCTGGGACCATTGCAGCTGGCAATTTGCATAAATGTTTTGCATACAGGAATCAGAAACACAATTTCAAAATTTGCTGAAGACACCAAATTGGGAGGTGGGGATATGGTTATTACAGAAGGTGACTGTGACAAAATATAGAAAGGCATGAATAAGATTACAGAATGGGCATGGAATAAACAAATGAACTTCAATATAGATAAGTCTGAGGTGGCTGATTTTGGAGGCTGGGGTACAAGATATATAAGTTTCTAAAAGTAGGACATCAGGATAATAAAGCCTTTTTAAAAAACCAAGACCAGGGAGGTTATGCTAGAACTGTATTAAACACTAGTTCGGCCATAACTGGAGCACTATGTACAGTTCTGGTCACTGCATTATAGAAAGAATGTACTCACAGTATAGAGGGTACAGAGGAGATTTATGAAGATGTTCAGAATTTAAGAAGCTTGGAGAATTTTAGCTGTGAGGAAAGATTGGATAGACTGGGGTTATTTTCTTTGGAACAGTGAAGGATGAGGGGAGATTTAATGGAGGCGTATAAATTATGAGGATCTCAGATAGAGTGGTTAGGAAGGACTTATTTCCCTTAGCAGAAATGTCAATTACCAGGGCGTACAGATTTAAAGGAAGAACGATTTGCATTTATGATGCCTCTCACAACCACGCAACGTTCAAAAATGCTTTACAGCCAACAAAGTATTTTTCAAAGTTTAGTCAGTGTTGTCATAGGGAACTTATTGGCAGAAAGAATACAGGGAGTTGAGGAGAAATGCAGTGGGGTGCTAAAACTTACTGCCTGAAAGACTGATAGAGGAAAAAGTCCTCCTTGCATTTAAAAGTTGCTTGGAAATGCACTTTTCAGTGTTGTAATCTGCAGGGCAATGGAACAAGAGCTGGAGAGTGGGATGAGGCTGAATATCTCTTTTTTGGTTTTGCACAGATATAATGGGTCAAATGGCCACCAGCTGTGCTTTACTTTTTCTGTTTCTATGTAATAAAAATAAACTCATTTCATCCAGCCATCATAATGCAGTGATCTTGTATTTAGCAGTCTTTAACTGCAGGCTGGAATGGCAAATGAATCATGTGCTATCTCTACCTGAATAAGGACTAAAATGAGAGAGTTCTCAATAGGTGTTTTTTGAGTTTTTCTGATCTTGCAGGCTTGTGGGCATGGAAGTAAACAAGTGTATGGTTCCAACTGATGAATTTTGAAAGGGTACGTTTCCTGGGCGGCGAGTTCCTGAGGGAGGGGCTATATCTTGAATGTGAGTTACTGATGGTAGTGGTGGTGTGGTGTGGTGTGAGGTGGGGTGGAGTGGGGTGATTGGTGGTGGAATGGATCTTCAGGATGTGTTCCCAAGAAAGATATCCTAAGGTGGATGTCCTGGGGCTAGGGAAGATTGGGTGTCCTAGGGGTGGAGTTTTTTGGGGTAGGAGATTTTGGGTTAGGGGTTTTGGCAGGGGCAGGGATGGGGGGAGGGCCTGTGTGGTTATGTGGGTGCCCTGGTGGTGGAGGTTTTGGGGCAGGGGATGGAGCGTGGGGGGTTTGATAGTGGGGTTGACGATCGGGGTTTTTGGAGAACATTTTTGGGGGTGGGGAGTTTTTCAATGAGGAGTTTTGGGGGTGATGTGGGTAATCTGGGATTGGAGTTTTGGGGGATATGTGGGTGTCCTGGGGTTGAAGTTCAGGGTTTTGGGGGGTGAGGAGGTTGGTGATGTGGGTGCTGGAGGATGGAGATTTTGGGGTGTGTGTGGTTTTGGGGTTGTGTTTTGGACATGGGGCTTTTAGGCTGAGTAGGAGTTTATTGGGGGTTGGAGGTTTTGGGATGGGTGGGGGATGTTTGCAGTGGTGGAGTTTTTGGGGTGGGGCTTGGGGGTTAGAGTTTTCAGCTGGGATTTTGCAGGTGTGTGGGGTTTTGGGGAGAAGGGGTTTGGGGGTGGGATTTTGTTGGGGTGAAAGTTTTGAGGATAGGTTTTTGGTTCTTTTTGGGAGGGTTGGGAAGAGGGTGTCCTAAGGGATGGGATTTGAGGGTGGAGATTTTGGGGTTGGTGGATCTTTAGGAGTGAGGTTTTGGATTTTTGCGGTATGGGTTTTTTGGGTGGGGAGTTTTGGATTTTTGGGAGAGAAGGTTTTGTGGCTTTGGATTTTTGGGGGGAGGATGTTTTGAGGGTGAGGTTTTGGGTTTTTTGGGGGTTGATGTTGATTGGAGGAGTATGATTCACCTCGGCCAGCCGAGCATGCTGGGTAGAATCGGCTTCCGGTTGCTCCTTATTGGTGGCCGTGTAGGGAGCATGCGCTGTGATTGGCCGTTTGCCTTAGGCTGCGCTGGGCGGTGAGCTGGAGGAAAATGATCGGAGACTTCCTGCTGTTTGGGTAAGGGGCGGAAGATAGGACCCGCGGGGACAAGGGAGTGGGTCCGGGGGCAGAGAGCAGGGACAGGGCCGCGGGGCAGGGTAAGAGAGACGGAGAGCAACAGGGCCCGGGGAGGGTGGGAAAGAGAGGAAGCAGGGCCGGTGGGCAGCCTGGGCCCGGCTCCGCTATTGTTGCCACGGATGGAAGACTGAATGAAGGATCATTAATTCCAAATATACCTGTCTGAGGATGGGTGGGAGTGAGGGAGGAGGTGTCGGGGTTGACATGGTGGAGTGAGGTGGGTGGGAATTGGGTTTTGAATATTACAAAACAAAAACAGAATTACCTGGAAAAACTCAGCAGGTCTGGCAGCATCGGCGGAGAAGAAAAGAGTTGACGTTTCGAGTCCTCATGACCCTTCGACAGATGCTGCCAGACCTGCTGAGTTTTTCCAGGTAATTCTGTTTTTGTTTTGGATTTCCAGCATCCGCAGTTTTTTTTTTATCTTTGAATATTACAATGTGGGTTAAGGTTAGTGTTGTGGCGAATTGTGCATTGAGCCTTATGCCGAATCCTTGGGAGACGTGAAGTAAGAAGAATATGGGAACCAGCGTGTTGTAAAGAGAAAAAAACAATGTGTGCGATTAATTAGAAGAAACAAATAGCATCAGGTGTTAGGGTCAGAATAAGAGGAAATGGAGTAAGGCCTAAATTGGTTTACTGTACACATGTATGAATGCACAAAATAAAATTGGTGAGCTGCAGGTAGGCACATGAGAATATGATGTTGGGACAGTAATGGAGACCTTGAAAAATGGACAAGATGGGTTTTTTAAAAAATTAGTTCATGGGATGTGGGTGCCACTGGCTGGGCCAGCTTTCATCACCCATTCCTAATTGCCCTTGAGAAGGTGGTGGTGAGCTGTCACCTTGAACCGCTGCAATCCATGTGGTGTAGGTACACCCAAGTGCTGTTAGAGAGGGAGTCCCAGGATTTTGACCCAGTGACAGTGAAGGAATGGTGATATATTTCCAAGTCAGGATGGTATTTGGCTTGGAGGGTAACTGCAGGAGGTGGTGTTCCCATGCTTCTGCTGCCCTTGTCCATCTAGTTGGTAGCGGTCCTGGGTTTGGAAGGAGTTGACAAGGAGGCTCTTGTGAGTTTCTGCAGTGCATCTTGTAGATGGTACACACTGCTGCCACTTTTGTCGGTGGTGAATGGGGTGCCAATCAAGTGGACACCACCTGGATGGTGTCGAGCTACTTGTGTTGTTGAGGCTGCACTCATCCAGGCAAGTTGGGAGTATTCCATCATACTAGTGACTGACTTGTACCTTTTAGTGATGGATAAGATTTGGGAGGTGAGTTACTTGCTGTAGGATTCCTAGCCTCTGACCTGCCCTTGTAGCCACAGTATTAATATGGCTTGTCCAATTAAGTTTCTAGTCGATGGTAACACCCAGGGTATTGATAGTGGGGGATTCAGTGTTGGTAATGCCATTGAATGTCTAGGGGTGATGGTTAGATTCTCTCTTGTTGGAGATGGTTATTGCCTGGCACTTGTGCAGCACAAATGTTACTTGCCATTAGTCAGCCTACGCCTGATTATTGTCCAGTATTTGGACACTGACTGCTTCAGTATCTGTGGAGCCACGAATATGCAATGATCAGCGAACATCCCCGCTTCTGACTTTATGATGGAAGGAGGTCACTGATGAAGCAGCTGAAGATGGTTGAGCCAAGGACACTGCGCTGAGGAACTCCTGCTGTGATGTTCTGGAACTGAGATGACTGATCTTCAGCAACCACAACCATCTTCCTTTGTGTTACAAATAACTCCAACCAGAGGAGAGTTTTGCCCTGATTCCCATTGACTCCAGTTTTGCTAGGGCTCCTTGTTGCCACACTTGGTCAAATTCTGCGCAGTCACTCTCACCTCACCTTCCTGAATATAAAGCGTTCAGGAAAGAAAGGATGAGGGTGGCAGTATTGAGAGAGGAAAATATAATGGTGCCGAAGAGAGAGAGGATGTCCTGGAAGGGTCAGAGACAGAATCTATTTGATGCAAGCTAAGAAACTCTAAAGATACCATTACATTGCTGGGTGCATTCTATAAGTCACCAACTAGTGAGAAAGATATAGAGGAACAAATTTGCAAGGAAATTACTGAGATGTGTAAAATTATAGAGTAGTTCTAATGGAGGACTTTAATTCTCCTGATATAGACTAAGATAAGGTAGAGAGGGCGATGTCTGAAGTGTGTTGAAAAATTTCTAGATTACTGTTTTCCGGTCTAATGAGGAAGGGGTGGGGCGAGTGAATCAAATGTTAGTCTGGGAGTATTCAGGAGACGATGTTTAGAATATCATATGGTTAGTTTACCTGTGGGAGGAAAATCAGGAGCAATCGAGTAAAATTAAATGATTGGGGAAGGGCAAGTGGGTGAGAACGGATCTGGCCCAGGTAAATTGGAATCAAAGATTGCAAGCAAAACTGTTAATTGAACAATGAGCTGCCTTTAAAGAAGAAAGAGTTTGCATTCAATTGAGGTACATTCCCACAAGTTGGCATGGTAGGGGAAACAAAGGCCAGAGTTTCCTGGATGGCAAAAGACAGATAGTAAGATGAAGCAGAAAAAGGTAGTGTATGGCAAATGCTAGGTTGGTAATACAAATGAGAACTAGGCTAAATATAGAAAGTTTAGAGGAGAAGTAAAGTAAGAAATAAGAGCAGCAAAGAGAGAATATGAAAAGAGATTAGCAGCCAACATGTAAGGGAATCCAAAAATCTTCTATAGGCGTATAAACAATAAAAGGGTGGTGTAAGGAGGAGGGCTGATCAGGGACCAAAAAGGGGGATTTATACAAGGAGGCTGAGAGCATAGCTGAGGTACTAAAGGAGTACTTTTTATCTTGTCTGTTTACCAAGGAAGAAGATGCTGCCAAAGTTATAGTGCAAGAGAAGGTAGTTGAGATATTGGATGAGCTATAAGTTAATAAAGAGGAAGGATTAGAAAGGCTAGTTGTCCGCATCCAGTCCTGGTGACTTATAAACTTTTGAGGGAAGTAAAGGTGGAAATTGTGGAGGCACTGACCATAATCTTCCAGTTCTCCCTTGATAAAAGGATAGAGCCAGAGGACTGGAGAATTGCACATGTCACATCCTTGTTCAGAAAAAGGTGCAGGGATAAACCCTGCAACTACAGACCAATCTGTTTATCCTTTGTGCTGGAAAAGCTTTTAGAAACAATAATCTGGGACAGAATTAGTAGCCACTTGGACACATGTGAATTAAATAAGGAAATCCGGCACAGATTTGTTGAAGGCAAATCATGTTCAACTACTTGGTTAGGTTTTTTTGATGAGGTAATGGAGAGGGTTGATGTGATACACATGCATTTCCAAAAGATGTTTGATCAAGTGACTCATCAGACTTGTCAGCAAAGTTGAAGTCCATAGAATAAAAAGGACAGTGTCAGCATTGTTACAAAGTTGACTGAGTGACTGCAAACAGAATAGTGGTGAATTTGTGAGTTTTGGACTGGAGGAATGGTTCCCCTAGTATCAGTATTTGGACCATTGCTTTCTTTGACCTATATTAATGACCCAGTTTTGCGTGTGCAGGGCACAATTTCAAAATTTGCAGATGACGTAAAAATTTGAAGTATGGTGAACTGAAGAGGACATAGACAAGCTGGTGGAATGGACACACACATGGCGGGTGAAATTTAATGCAGGAAAGTGTGAAGTTCTTCACTTTAGTATGAAGAAATGCAAATTAAAATAAAGGATGTTATTCTAAAGGAGGTGTAAAAGTAGAGGAACCCGAGGGTGTATGAACAAATTGTTGAAGATGTCAGTGCAGATTGAGAAAGCTATTCATAGGGCATACAGAACCCTGGGCTTTTTTAATAGAGACATAGAGTACAAAAGTAAGGAAGATTTGATGAAAGTTAACAAAATACTGATTCGGGCTCAAACGGATGAGTGTCCAGCCTGGGCACCACACTTGAGGAAGGATATTGGGGAGAGTGCAGAAAACATTGATAAGAATGGTTCTAGCAATGAG